>NC_087376.1:3656892-3879863 GCF_031761385.1 Necator americanus
TAACTCAAGGTGTAACCATGTTCAGTTTCTCTTATGTAACCAGTCCAAACATACTTCGAAATGAGCCAATAGTATAATTTGTTCACAAGATCATTCAAAAATCAAAAATTGGAAAATCATAAGCTATTAAAACTCACGAAAAGTCCTTTAGGTGTTCCCTTCCCTTGCCCGTAGTCGAAATTCACATCCATAACTTCTGGAATGTAACTTATCAAGCAGGTGCTAACAAAAGTACATGTGAAGAGAACTTCGTTGTCAAAGTAGACAGCAAACATCAAAATATCACTTTCCACGTCCAAAAAAAAAACTGACCAGACTGGGCAGAAGCTGCAGTAGTATTTAAAGCAGCATCGAGGGCTGGATTGTCGCGTAGAAACATCTTCATTTCAATTGCATCTGAAGAGTTCGCTGACTGACGACGACGCCATCTTTGTGTTACATATTGAACGATTGTGTGCGCATCTGTAGCATTACAACGCTGGGAAGGGAGACGGTAGAATACTGGATTGAAGCGATGCGCTGTTCCCGTTTGTTGATCGAAGAATGGGTAGCGAAGTCTGAAAAATTGTCACATAACCAACAGAACATGTGCGCCATAGAGAAAACTCATAAAAAACCTCCATTCCAAAAAACAACACAAATTAATCTGACACTATTTTAGTTGAATTGGTTCTAATAGTCTTTGGAAAACCTTGCATCCATTTATTCTTCAGAAGCGATCAATAGCCTATGGGTTTAAGGCTTCCAGTGATTCTAACATATGCAACCAAGCAAAGATCTTCAACAACATCTTGGATACATTCGAAATCTCCTGTACAAATAAATAACCTCCCACTAATTAATCCTGGTGAGAAATATCTGTTGTTCTAGTTCTTCTACAAAGCTGAAACATCAAATCCCCTTCAGGTGGACAAACAGTTCGCACCCGGTGTAGGACGTTTGGTTTTTCAAGGACGATCACTTGAAGAGTATCGTGAAAGTATTGATTATTCAAGAAATTCGGAATAATCTTAATGCATAAGTGTGTCACCTAAACTGCGACAACACCTACCAAACTATCAGGTAACGATCCATCGGTCAGCAGGACAATCTCGTACAACGGGGATACGGAAACTCGTATAGCAGTTAGCGAAAGGGATGTTCCTCCGTTTAACGGTCACCCTTTTAAATTCCACTTATCATAGATAATAATAAATATATTCAAAAATATTGTTGCAAACTTGAATATAGTTGTTTTTAGGGGAACCGATAAACATCATCCTATTAGGGCTAGAACTCTTTGCTTACAACCAAGGCTAGACCTATGCCTTTATGGAAGGGCAGCAAAATCCTCCATTATTGATCGACACCATCTGCTTCCCCCTTCTCTGCACGTAAATACGTGACCTTCCATCAAGATGAGTCTAATTACATAGACCTACGTACCTCAATAACCTCTATTCGATCTCCTATCGGATAATGTTTTGAATTTGTGACACTATAAAAAAAACACTTAGTTTGTGCAATTTCTCTTTTAAAGTCACGGATCTGGCATTGAGTAATACTGAGCATATACTATAAACGTTCCCTTCAGGATACAAAAGTAAAAAATAGTAGCTAGATACACCAAAAACTTGAAAAATAACATAAAGAATGAAATACAAACATATATAAACGATGCGTGATGCACCATACTCAACTATAGCTTAAACAGGATCCTAGGAAAACAAATCCTTATAATATCAATACTTTTTGGGTTCAAAACAAAACGATAAATTCGTGCATACCTGGCCCTACGCTCATTGCATGCGCGTTCGTTCCATTTCGAGCAATTTTTCATCAACTCGATATACGCGCCTTCGCTGATCATATTCTATAAGAGAAATATAGAATATTCAAAGAAATTGTAACTTCAAGAAAGCTATAAATTAAAGAGTAAAGCTAATTGATCAAATAAACTAACCTTCAGAGGGGGCTCGGCAGCCCCAAGGACGCAGCCGCTCTCAGCGTCCAATCGATCGCCACTGGCCTGAGACTGAGACTGGACTGCATCTGGACACGTACCATCCTTAATTGAAAGCGTTTCGTATTCCTCATAGTGATCATCGACCTCAATGTCATTGATTACTAACTAACAACGGTTTTCAAAGAGTTATTAGGATAGGAAGAAGATGCGGGATACGTTTGAATGAGAAATATTGTGATGATGAACAGGATTGATTGGATCTACCGTAGTATCACTGTACTTGTGCAAATTACAAAGTCTTTGATCACAAATCTCTCCTAATTGATCATCCATAGTAACATTTTCTTTAACTCATCCACAAGTAAGTTCTGGAATTGGGAGATCTGAACAGGATGATTTCGAAAACTTCCATCTTCTCCAGATAACAACTAGCCTAGTTGTCCTTCTTCGGTTCAAGTAGGAGATAGAGGCACTCACTTTCTTTCCAGAAAATAACAAATTCACAATTAAGATTAAAAAAAATAAAAAGCTCCAAATTCTCACAACAGAAGGTTGGCTAATGGGAATCTTTTTAGAAATCTTATTTTCCTGTATGTTGGCCAATACTAAGGAGAGCAACTTCCCTCATGGCTAAAAATCCGACAAAAAAATAAAGGAAGACGATAAGAAGGATTTGCAGGAGTTTCTTCTTTTGTGACAGGGAAAACTCCCATCGGCCGTCGAGCATTTCTTAAGTAAATACTAAGCGAGGGGAGAAAATGTCATTAACAATAACTTTCGTCTCAAGGGATCAAAAATGTTAATTTTTTTCTGAAGGAGGTTGTTGGTAGTGTTTTACAAGTAGAGTAGGTTCATTCATCGTGTTAATAGATGACGGATCAGCAGATAAAACATTTTCTTAACTGACTCGAAGGGAATTAAAAGATTTAAATTAAAGAAAAAAACGAGTTTTCGTAAATTTGTGTTCTACAGCACTTCACCTCCAGAAATAATGCAAAACAATCCCAAAAGAAACCTTTTCCATAATAATTCCATATGGAATAGTGTTAAATACGTGGAACTATTTTCCCCATGTTAAACGCTTCTAGGGCGCCCGTCATACATACGGCATTGCGTTGAATGCCCATCCCTCCCCACGCCCGGTGGGTAGCTTTGCGCAGAGGCGATAACGTGACCAATGAGGCTTTGCCGAGGTGCGTTTATTGCTGGTTGAAAACTTTTCCCAATTGCCCGCGATGGCCCCTGAAACATGGGTGCCATACGCAATTTTTGAACGCTCCAAGGGAGCAGCAAAAAGTGACAAATCCAGGACGGAATCCTGAATACCGTGGTTGTGGTGTGCATCATATTGATCTGCCTTGTCGATGTGCATTGAGCTACGAACATTTATCTACCGAGTTGTGATTCTCGTTTCATGGTACACAGTTTTGGATTCGAGGTCCTTCAAAATCCAGACACTGAAAGAAAAAAAGCCCATTTTCTGCTTCTATCCCATATCAACGCTAAATAGACTGTAGTATAAAAAGAAAAGCCAGGAATTTAAAGTCTGGTCTAACGTCTTAAAATCTTACGTCAAGTAAGATTGTGTAGTGTAGTGTTTATATTAGTTTGAAAAGACAGGACCTATATTTCAGTTATATCCATGAAAAGCCTAAGGTTACTCTCTGTCCCTGTGAAGCCTCAGGAGACACGAGCTTATTATACAAATATTCTTCACAAATTTCTTCCAGAATAAAAGTGGTATAGCCGGTTCAAAATGACGGCAAGCTTGGTGCAATTGCGTAAGCGGTTGTGCTTGAATCGGCGCGGGGAAGCTAGCGGTTGGGACCAGGGTGGGACCATCACTTTCATTCGTACTTGGTTTCATTCGTACTACAGCGATGAGTGGTGTTGACATGGGTCCCACTCGATCGTAACTGTGAGTTTCGCGAGACATGAGGACAGGAATATCGGGGATGTAATTGAGGGCGTTAGCGGTGCATTCTTCAACTGAAATGAGGAATAAAAAAAAGGATAATCCATGGAGGTGATAACCTAAAGGGACATAGGAGACGTGAATAAACGAAAGCACGCCATCAGGGCAACAAACTCCCATTTGTCTTTGTTCTACGGTGTTCAGGAAATAGGAAAAGAGGTATCCAGGCAGAACCCACACCTCCCTTTTCGTCTCTCTGCCGAAGGACCACTCAGACCTGATCGTAGAGGAGTCCTGACCACACTTCAACAAATGTTTCCAACTACGTTATTGATCGAAATAACTTGGAAAGGTTAGAAAGGCTTGTGAACTCACTCGTTTTTTCACCCCATCCATCAGCTTACTTTCAAATTTCTTTCAATTATTATTTTTTTTCAAATCGGCATTATTTAGTGGGATCTGTAGTCATAAATTTCGGAAAATGAACAAAAAATTGAACTGACAGAGATTTATGTTCCGGTAGAGACCAAAACTAAACTCATTTCAGTATTGTTATCATAATATTTACAGAAGTACTGCTCAACACAAGTACACTAGTAACAAGGAACAAAAAAAACAGCAAAAGACGTACTGCTCAACACAAGTACACGAGTAATAATAATAAAAAATAAAAATAAACAATTACAGAAAGAATAATCTACATGAAAGGCATACATAAATAACCGTATAACAATGAGGTTACAGAAAAATTACAATAAATCCTATTTACCTTACTATAAAATAAAATCAACAAAAGTCAAAAGGCTTACACACTTAGATCATATAACAAACCTAAGTGCTCTTAGGAATCAGAGGAAAATGTATCCGGGGTGCGATTGCGCCTCGGCAAATGAAATTCGGGATCATCCAGATCGCCAAGGCGACTCGCCCAACGCTTCTTCACCACATTCCATGCTGCTTCTGGACGCAACGACGATTTTGGAGTGCTCGTAGGAGGGTCGGGACTAAAATACATAGATGTTAACATTAAAATTGGCGAATTATTGGGTTGAGGAATAAGTCTTGAGTGTTTTTTTCCACATGAAAGGTGCACAATATAGAAATAAAAAATATTTTAGAAATGTTCTCTTTTTTTTTTGGTCCACAACTGATATATGTGAATAAACAAATAAGTTAATATTTTAAAATTAACACTATTTAAACTTAATTAACACTTAAATGATCTGAGGAAATAAAAATTAATAAAAAAAAATTCAGAAAATCACTATAATACCTACCTTCTCAAGAGGAAAATTCTCTTTCAAATGACAAAAATTTGGGAACAATTTTTATTTCTATCTTTAATAATTTTAATTTTCACCTTAAATGAAAAAAAAAAAAACTTCTGTCACTTATTCCTCAACCTAACAGCTTCCACTGGAATGAATGTTTTAGATGAAATGCGCTTGATATTTACTGGGACGGGAATTAGAACAGTAAGCGGGGCGTTATCCTCATTTTGTTGGAAAAACAAATGGAAATTTCTTTATTTGGAATGAGGGAGCAGAACTCTCAGAAAGTTCACTGAAATTTTGACATCCGAGATTCTAAATTAAAATCAATAGAATACATACTATTATTAACAGAATACTACAGATAGTAGAATAAAATATACTTTTTTCTCGAAAAAAAGATCAGATTTGCTGCCTTTTAGTGTCACTATGAATTAAAAAAGCTTATTTTTCTAACCAGACCTTTAATATAGTTGTAAATTTTGAATTTCTTCAATTTTATACTACAAAAATGGCAAAAAATGGGACAAAAAAAGCAAATAGTCTGGGAATCCTGCTATTCTCGAATTCCAGAAAAATTTTATTAATATTGAATCAAATTTCTGAAGAGTGCTAGATTAACTTAGTACTACAATTTCCAACGAACAGGTATTGCGATACGCAGTAGGATCCCCAACAACATCGCAATCATTGAAATATATTAAGTTTCTCTACAAGTAGCTATAGTCGGGTCCAGACGACATGATACACGGTGCAGTTGCGTAGGCGGTTGCGTTCAAAATGGTGCGGTGAAGCGTAGCGGTTGGAATCGAAGTGGGATCATCGTGAAGTGCAGCAATGAACGGTGATACAATTGGCGCACACTCATTCAATCATAACCGCTACGCTAAACCGCATCGCTTCGATCGCAACCGCCCACGCAACTGAACCCGTGCTTCATGTCGTTTTGACTCTACTATATATCTCAGTGTGATTACTTTTAGTGTGATGAAATTTTGCATGAAATAAAGTAGAACAAATTTTGTTAAAATATTATTTATAAAACAAATAAAAATGATGCACATACTTGAGCGACTGACGCCTTTTAGCGGTCCTCAAAACCTCCGCTTTCGTCTGCGTCGAGGTAGTGGTGCTGACGGTCGGCTTGCGTGCCTTTAATGAAGAAATTCAAAGTAATAATAAAAACGAGGATGGAAATATATAAGGAGTTAAAGAGAAGTTAAAAAGAATATTAAAGAGAAAGTAATTTGTAGGGTTTATTAATTCAACTGTACTTGTGGCCAATAAATCTTATAAAATATTATAAGTGGCAAAAAATCTAGCCAGCTTAAGGAAGTTGTAAATGGTAATAACAAGGGAACGGTTGCTACTTGTTTACATATTTATTCTAGAAAACTTTTACAAAACTTTTGAAGATCTCATAGTTTGATTATTTACTTGAAGAACAATTAATTCATAGGTATTCGTGGGTCATTTTTGAAAATTACGTGAAAATACTAGCGCAGCAATAACATGGGTGTTGTTTCTTAAACAATTTGATAGGAAACGTCATGGAAAGGTGTACAGATTGTTTTCTTTATTGAAACAAACCCCTGCAACATTGTTTTAAATGAATGTCAGCGTTAATTGAAGGATGAGACGGCTAATTTCAGTACCGGATCGTTGAACGATGTAATGCCGCGATTAACACGGACGCAAGTAGCGGCTGAGAAAAGAGTCTTAGAGTTAGGAAAGTGAATAATTTTCTCTGGAAGATAAAGAGGTATTTCACTTGGATCTTACAGTATCCGCTGGGCTAAGAGAAAAGCGAAAAATATAGGACATCAACTAGAGTAAAACATAAATCCGTAGACTTACAGCTTTCCTGCGAGTTTGCCTCGGAACTGGAGCTTCACGACAACAGATGCATGCGAATTCATCTTTTCTAGGTGGCAAACGATTCGTTGCCGATCTTAAGACCATTTTCGTTGGTTTCGTACTTCTCGACGACGATTTCCTCGACTTAAAATATACAGATCAGTATAAACATTCCGGAGATGTAAGGAAAACGATTACCTTACTGGCTGTCTTGCCCCGCGGCGTCGTACTGGATTTGATAATGGACTTAGAGCATTGCGAACACGTAGGCATACTGATAACCCTAACTCGGCAACTTCATCATTGAGCCATTTTAATTTCGTTTCTCAGTTGGAACGCGTCAAATAAAGAATTTTCGAAATATTCTATCGTTTTGTATACGATATTTTTGAACGAATAAACAATTAACACTTGCGACACAATATTTAAACAAAGAAAAACATATTCAACAAGATATATTAATAGTACAAGATCAGAACGATCCTTACAATCAAAGTAATGAGGCAACAAAGGATATCGCACTGAATATTCCAGAAATCCGAATTTGAAAGAAAAAATTAAGAAATGAAGCTGGTATCCTTACGAAGTGAAGTATATTTTCTATTAAATAGATGTACAGAATGAGATCGGTCCCTTACGATCAAAGTAATGGGGCAACAAGTAATGGCGTGCTGCACTTAGTTTTCCGACATTCCTGATTAAAAAAATAAAGAAATGAAGTTGGTATCCTTATAAAATAGAATAGATTCCCCTAGAATCTCTACATTCCCTAAAATAAATGGTACAGAATTAGAACGATATTGAAATCGTTCGTTTACAATCAATGTTATGAGAAGACAAAGCTTGTCGCAGTGAATATTCCAGAAATCCTAATTTTAAAAAATAAAAAAGAATAGTGGAGCTGATTCCTTCACAAAATAAAATACTTATTCTATTAAATAGATGGTAGAGAATCAGAACGATAGATCGAGATCACTTACAATCAAAGTGATGAGGCAACATTTAGAAACATTTAAAAAATTTACATTTTTTTTGGATTTTCTTTGTTTTTTACATTTTTGAGATTCAAAAAATAATGGAATGAAATTGACATCCTTATATCCTTACAAAATAGTTGCATTTTCTATTAAATATATGGTACAGAATTAGAACGATAAGAAACCGTTCACTTATAGTCACGGCAGTTGGACAAGAAACCGTGTTGCATCGAATATCGAGGAAATCCTAATTTTGAAAAAAAAAATAAAATAAAATAAAGGAATGAAGCTGGTTCCCTTATACAGGTGATATTGTAGTTTGAAGTTCGAACAGTAATGGAAGTGGATCCGAAATTGTGCGATGCGATTAGTTCTCAAAAAGGCTGACTCCAGAAAACCTGAAAAACGAAAAGAGAAATGAAAGGCATAAGAGAAGGACAAATAACTCCTGGTTTTCCAGAAATTTCGATCGTACTAACTCTAACTTTATTTATTTTTATTTATTCATTTATTCACATATACCAATGGTGCACCAAAAGAAAAAAATCAAGTTATAGTTTATGGTTATATTCCCTTCATTAAGTGATATAGCTGCCACTAAAAGACAAGTCAACTGGCAGTAATTACGGACATATTTACACCAACAAATTATCCATGCAACTACCCTTTTTGTCTAAGGAAATCGGATCGATATTAGCCTAGAGATCCATTTTTACGTAGAACAGAAAGGAAGCGGAGTTCTGAAGGATTAAGCAAAGCGCTCCAGAAACTGCGCAAGAAGCAGGACTTCCCGATGGCATCATTTCCAAAAAGAAGCGGCTGCATCCAGCGATCATCAATAAGTCTCCTCCCTTTCAGGATTAACTATGACTTATTCCAGAGCTAAGGAAACTACAGAATCTTCGTGTGTGTCTTACGATTTCACAAGAATCGCTGCTGTGAATAATTCAGGAAGATAGTAGTGCTCTAGTCGGCTCTGTATGATTATAGCAATTAACAGTCACAAGCGTTCATTCAGGATATCATCCACAAAAACCACTACTAACTTACCTTAACGATATCGAATTCCTCATCATCAAAATTATTCAGTTTCTTTTCCTCATTGGAATCGAATTCTTCTTCTTTAATGCCATTAGGTTCCTTCTCTTCAAAATCGTTAAATTCCTCTTTTTTGATGGCACTAAGCTTCATTGGAAGAAGATCATCGACACAGAAAAGTTCTGAGTATACAAAACTGAAGAAGTAGAAAGAAGAACGTAGGAGAGAAAATAAAGCCAACTTCTCTTCCTTTTAGTGGTACCAGGATACATTTCAGCGTGTACACATGGCTCAGTTCTCTTGCGGAAAGTGACTCCAGACTTCTTCTTGTCAGATGCACAAGAATTATCAAGAGACGAATAATTCTGACGCGACTGACTCTGCAAGACGAGAAGAAGAAGAAGCGTCAAAAGCGATGAAGATGAAGCCTAAAAAAAATTGTATCTATCTCTTTATTATTTTTTTTGTTCCAATAAAAATGGAGTACTAACAGCTGAAGGACATTATCCTTTTCATAATTTTCAAAAACCCCCATCGTAGGTATTGCAATGAATTTAATTGATAGTAAAACGCAAGTATAAGTAACAAGAGAACGTGTGTTAGCGACTCAAAGAAAGAACATTTTTAAAATCAAACATCGCTAGCGACGATGTATCCTTAAAGGCATCATCCAACGAATCTGACGTGATATGGATTTCCGATGGTCAAAAGACTATATGGGATCGTAGACTGGAGACAGGAATGCGATACCGTGCTTTTCATCCTAATCGCCGTGAAAACGGTCCGGAACGGTCTTCGAGGGGTCCGGGGCGCTTTCTTCTACGACGAGTTCTATTGGAGCGCGCTAGCATTGTGACCGCGCCGCATCTTTCGGGCCGTTTTTTACGGCAATTAGGAAGGAATGAACGAAATCACTCTCTTTCCCACAATCTACGATCCCGTATAGACATAACCCATCTGAAACTCACATCACCCTAGATTCATGGAGTGATGCCTTTAAGGATTTTACTAGGAACAGCCCGCAAAACGCACCTCAGAATCATTAGATTCCTCATTAGTTATTGGGAGCGTGGCATCGCTATCGTTCTGAAATAAAACATCAGTGAATATGTTTGAAATGAAAGAAACTGCAGTCATCAGTCAAAACCACTATGTAGGAGCTCAAAAAAAAAGAAACATCCTTAAAAACCAGCAAAGACAGTGGCGATAATCCTGAAGAATTCAGAAGGAAGCGTTGGTAAAACACACTTCAGAATCATTGGATTCATCGCAGGTTGTGGACTGTTGGGTGGCATCGCAATCGTTCTGAGATAAAACATCAGTTAAAGGGGTCACCCCACGAATCTGAGGTGGTACGGATTTCACGTGGAGTATTCTTATACGGGATAGTAGATTAAGGAGAGGATTCTGTCCATTTCTTCCCAATTGCCGTAAATACGGTCCGGAAGATGCGGCGCGTGCACAAGGCTGGTGCGCTCCAATCGAACTCGTTGTGGAAAATAGCGCGCCGGGTCGCTAGAACCCGTACCGTCCGGGCTGTTTTTTACGGCAATTAGGAGGAAATGGACGGAATCACCCTTCTCTCCATAGTCTATGCTCCCGTATACGAATACTCCACCTGAAATCCGTACCACCTCAGATTCGTGGAGTGATGCCTTTAAAATCCAGCATAGGTGGTGACAATGATCTTCAAGAACTGAGAAGAAACAGTTGGAAAAACTCACTTCAGAATCATTAGACTCCTCACTGGTTATTGTGGATTGGGTGACATCGCAATCGTTCTGAAATAAAACAACAATTAATATGTTTGAAATGAAACAAATTGCAGACATCTGTCAAAACCACTATGTAGGAGCTCAAAGGAAGAAACATCCTTAAAATCCAGCATAGGTGGTGATCATGATCCTCAAAAATTCAGGAGGAACATTTGGAAAAACTCACTTCAGAACCATTAGATTCCTCACAGGTGGTTGACTGGGTGGTATCGCAATCGTTCTGAGATAAAACATCAGTTATTATGTTTGAAATGAAAGAAACTTCAGTCATCAGTCAAAGTCATTAAGCGCTCAAAAAAAGAACATCCTTAAAATCCAGCATAGGTGGTGACGTTGATCCTCAAGAATTCAGAAGGAACAGTTGGAAAAACACACTTCAGAATCATCAGATTCCTCACTGGCTGTTGTGGACTGGGTGACATCGCAATCGCTCTAGAATAAAACATTAGTTATTATGTTTGAAGTGAATCTAAAAGAGGTAATTAGTCGAAGTTCCGAGGAGTTCAATGAAAGAAGATCCCAGAAATCCAGCATCGTTAATGACGATGATCTTCAAGAACTCAGAAAGAACACACCTCAAAATCATCAGATTCCTCATCGATTGTTGACTGGTGATCATAATCGCCCTAAAAGCATCAGTTATTATGTTTAAAATGAACCAAGTCATTAGACAAAGTCATTGAAAGCTCAAAGAAAGAGCATCCTTGAAATTTAGTATTGTTAGTGATGATAATCTAGAAAAATGTCCTGGAAAAACGTGGGAGAAACAGCAGGAAAAACTCACCTCAGAAGCAGGAGAGTTCCATGAGGCTATTGGCAGATTAGCATTGCAATCGCCCTGAAATAAAACATTATTGTAAAATGTTACTATATTAGAAATACTATTATATTGTTGTTGTTTTTGTTTTTGTTATATTTTTAGAAATGAACCAAACTAAAGTCACTAGGAAAAAACATCGCTAAAATCAAATATAGTTAGTGGTGACGATCGTGGAAGTATCCTTAAATAAGTTAGAAGGAACAGCAAAAAAAAAACCCACTTCAGGAGCAGCCGAATTCTCCATGGCTGGTGATAGATTAGCACTGGAATCCCCCTACAATAAAACATTAATTATCAAGTTTTAAATGAACCAAATTAAACCTATTCATTAGTGAATAAAACAACCACTATATACAAAAAAAAAAACAACTCACTGTCTCGTGTCCCATATTGCTAACGAAGTTTGGCAACTCTAAAAACTTTGTAAGATGAGAAAAACGATGAAAATACAATTTGATACAAAATGAAACAACAGTGACAAGAAGAAGAACCACCCCAAAAAATGAACCATGAGCTCAAAATGAAGCTGTGGCATTGAACATGGCGAAGGAAAAGGTGCGCGAGGACAACTCGTCCACGATCAAGAACGTGCGGGCCACGTGCGGTGCCCGTGCGACTTGCACGTGCCACTTAGAATGCACTGCTATTTACTTCGTTGTCAAGATAATAGGAAGACATATAGTTATTCGATAGGGATTTAGAACAAAACAAAATTAGACAAAATGTAACAAATCATGGACAGTTCTCTCTGGAAAAGAGGGATTGTTTGATGGATATGCTGCACAAAGTTCGTCATTGCTAAGCTGATTTGCAGGTGTGTAAAATCCTTTCCAAATGATCATGCATACATTAAGAAAATCAGCATTTCACAACAGAACAATCCGATTTTTGTTTTGAAGAAAAAAAAACAAACACAAGAGAATGTTTACGACACGACTCTTTGTTTAAGGTAATGAATTGCCTACAAACGCCTGTAATACACTAATTTTTTTCTGATATCTTTGTAAGTTCAATCTCATATATATGTCTGGTAAGAGAACCTAACTTTAAGGAAATACGAACTTAGTTTGAATTACAAGGCTTACATAACTTTTCATATCTATTTAAAGTAATCTTTTTAAATTCATCTTGTCAAAATATAATATAATATAAACAAAATATAAACAAGATAGTAATTTTTCTTTAGCTTGCTTCTTTTGCATATGGGACATCCTTAAGTGAACTCCTTAAGTGAAGTGAAGGAGAAATATTGTAAATGCGTGTTTTTCTTTTGTTTTTCAATGCTTAGATATTCAAAGCAGCTTAATTTGCGAATTATTTCTGCGTTATTCTTGTGACAACGACTTTACACTAGAAGAACCTCTTCTAAGCATGAAAAGATGAGAAATAGGTGAAGATATCCATGATGGCGGTGATGGTGGGTGGGCACGATGGACCGCCCGGCTGCCGATCGTATTGGACGGGTGGTCGGACGCCTGCTGCGTTAATGACGCCACAGCGAATCACGCTGCATTACAGTATGCTGCGACTGGAGCGCCACATATGATTCTCAGGAAGGAAGCGAAAGGGCATCATTTCAATGGATAACACTCATGAAAATCAGCAGATAAAAAGTCGAAATTTGGAACTTTTTACTGGAGTCCACCCAAGTTCCTGATTATTCCAATTAATTTCAATTTAGGAGAGAAATAAAGCTGTAAACATACTCTAGTTAACTCTCGTATCACAAATTCCTTGAGATCTATGTAGTTTTGGTTAAATAACAAAAAGAAAACCCCATGAACAAGCTCTTTACAATGCACTGAGGCCAGTCATCTAAGCACAGAGAAATCAAAAATCCTTAATATGTTGTATATTTACAGAATAAAATTATAATAGGGGAAGAAGGATGACACGATTTATCCTTTTTATTTACAGGATAGGATTAATGTGTGTGGTTACATGTGTTAAAACACTTTAGAACTTTGTCGCTAGTTGTAAACAAACAGCTATTACTCTGTGATTGATCTTTCCAGCAGATATTTTCACTTTTACTATAATATACAATTTAGAAACATTTATAGAGCAAACGTAAGTGAAATCCTAACAAGATAAAATTCGAAATAAAGATGGTCTTACTGGATTTTAGTTCAGTTAGTTTAGTTTTTCTGGACATGAGTTACTTCATGACAAAACGCGTAGAATCCAACTCGCAAAAATTCAAATGAATCGTTTAACTGCAACTACGTGAGCGACTGCGTTCGAAGCGGCGCAGTGGAGCATAGCGATTCCGATCGAAGCGGGACCTTCGTCTGCGCAATAGATCGGTTCCACTCCAAGTGAAGCAAGCGAAGGTCCCACCTTGATCCCAACCGCTATGTTCCACCGCGCCACTTCGAAAGTAAACGTGTACGCGACTGAGTTTCTTGTTGTTTTGATCTGATTATATGTATTAAAAATTAAGAAATTAAGTTATTGAAAATAAATTTCTTAAGAAACTCCAAACGTTTTAGATTGTATACAGTTCAAGATCCTTGAAATATTAGGTTGAATCATAAATAACTTCCGCCCAAATACATGGTAGTTGTTATTGTTTACGTATGAAATGGGTTATCAAAACAAGGGATTTTTGTTACCACTACGCAGGCAGAAGTTCTGTTAGTTGTTATAAAGCAATTTGATGTTGCGCGCGTTACGCTAAATTTTCTTGTTCATCTCGAAAATGGAGAATCAAAAATACACTTACGATATTTGAAGCTTCGGGAATTTAAGCAAAGTAATAGAGCTGCGGCCATGGCTCAAAAAAACATGCAGTGCGTACGGTGAAGGAATGATAATCGGTCGGTCTGTTAGAAATTGCTATGTCAAATTCCGTTCTAAGGATTTGACCCTGAAAGAGATGAAGCAAGAGAGATGGATAACCCTTCAGATTTCGATGACGATATTTTTATGTCAATATTAGAAAAAAAATCCACGGCAAACAACGAGAGAATTAGCCGAGAAGCTCAACACCTCACAAGCACAATCATAGGTGCGATAGAAATAGACGGACCCTTGTCAGGTGAAGGGGCTCTAGCGCGTGTGGTACAGCTCAAGTGATGAGGATCCCTTCACCAACCCTCCAAAAGAAAAAAAAAGAAAGAAGAAGAAGAAAAAGAAGAAAGACAGAACGGAAGTTATAAATGACTCAACCTAAAACATTACCCTTAATGCCGACCTTAGCAGATCGTATAGATCGTGAACAAATAAAAAAAAACCATAATTAAAGTAGCGCTACACAATTTCTAAGTTCTACCGTTCACGCGAATCCCATTCCAGACTGCCAAATTAATGGGACTTAAAAAACGGTAACACTCAAGTAGGACTTACCAAGGCGTGTATCTCACTTCTGCAGATATAAAGCTAATTTAGTCGCGTTCAGTAAAAAAAGAAAAGGTAAATCCAGGAAGAAATTTCAGGAGGAAGTCCTACTATAGCGTGGATACAAACGGCCGGCAACTGTCGCAAGCTGTAACCAGCTTAGGAATATTAACTATCGCTATCGCCCTGTCAATATTTTAACCAACTCTACCAACTGAGTTGAATGAAATGCGCGTAATGAGGGGAATGAAAAGAAATTAAATGTTTAAGAAAAAGAAATACCACAATAAACAACGAAATAAAGGACGCGATCCGCAGCAAAGCTTTAAAATTGGATTTTTCGTCTCAGAACTGAAAAACTTTGTCAGGATATGAGCCAGAGCGGGAGAATCCCGGCAAAGAAACCGTAAGATAACTGTAAGGGGATACGGACAGAAAAATAGAATGACAGCATGAACTATCACCATGAAAGTGTTGAAAAAATCGCATAAATTGCGAGGGTGGTAGTAGGGAAGGAATACTGGATTTTATCTTCTAAAATCCATAATGATGGTAACTATCGCTTTGTTTTGTTCAGAAATTATCGGTATAAAGTAGAAAAGGATATCAATCCAAGCCTTTGTTTCATACTATCCGTACTTCGAGTGGGACATCGAGTGGGACGAATCTGTAGAATACTTCGTGTTCGCATCATTTTTGTTCTGCTACGAATAGGATACGGGCTTCGATTCATCTGTAACATACTTCAGTGATAACAAAATGGGAAAAACAACACAATACTAGGGTCCCGCTGTCGATCGAATGCGGTACCATCGCGGCAGGACGCCATTTTGGCGTCCTGCAACTTCCCAGGGAATTCTGGGACTGAACTCAAACGACCTCGTATAAAATGCACTGATAAGCAACCGCCGGGTTTATTCCCGAATACAAGAAAAATAGAATTCAAAACAGAGGATAAATTGAGTTTATTTGCAGGTAACATCAAAAAAAAAAGTAACAACCTTCGAGTCAAAATGGAATGGAAAGAATTGTCCATGAAATTTTTTACGGGACCAAGAAACGAGATCGGCAGAGTACTTATAGAGTGAGTACGTTTGGAAAGAACTAGTGAAAAATTATTGCAAAAATGGTAAAGATTAAGAGGTGACACGGAAAAAACCTCCAGAATCGAGAAGATCAACCAAATCATCAGGAGGAATACATAGTCGGCGTGGTAGAGGTTCAACCGGCTGAGCGCGATACATCTCCGACTGGACCAGTGCAGAGTGGGCGAAAAATGTATGTTAAGCATAGAAAGAGCGTACGACGCTACTGTTGACGCGTTGCACTCGCTCGGTTGAACAAATTTTGTCGAACGCAAAATCTAACAAGTTTAAGTAAGCGAACAATGACCAGATATGGAATTAATACGAGATTTACGATGGTGGAACCAAAAAAAAATGATCCAGGAAAAAAAACCAAAGAAAGACGAGTAAATTAGAAAACAAAATCAAGATTCTTATTTTTATTCTTCATTTTTCCAAATAAGCGGCGGGTAGGGTAGAAATCTGGAAGGAAATTAACACATAAATAAATCAAAAAAGTAAAAAATAACAAACATATGCTTGTAAAAAATTCTCGTCTATTTTTGAACTCTTTTCTAAAGTCGACTACATAATATAACCTTCAAAGACTACCTAAAAAATGAGGAAAAACCCTCTTCAATATACAGTATGTACCTCAGTAAAGCTAAAGGAAATTTACTAAAAGATACCTTGAATAAACTTGTATTTTCAGTCGCCTAGTATATCCCTGAGGCTGTCAAGGAAACCTAAATATTTTTAAGATCAAAGAAGTACTGGAAATCCTTAAAATTTTAAGGTAAAATAGACTAACTGGTTGCAGAATGTAGAGGAGCACATTTAGTTGACGTTGATTTTGTGGTCACTGTCCAGTGAGGCAAAGGATGACCGTCCACGTACGGAGGAGTCGCGCTTAAATAAGTTCTATATATTTTTATTAACGGTTCATTACATCGCATGCAAAATGAATATTGATAAGTTTGTTTCAAAAATATAAATTTTAGTTCCTAACAGAAAAGCGCACAAGTTTTCCGCTCATCAAGGCTGATAAGAGCTAGGAGAACTTTTCCGGAAGTGATGTGAGGAAGGAATGATATTTGTAGACTACTGCAAACAGATATATGGGTCCTTTCTGTTATCCGACTTGAACAACCTGGATAACCTTACCGAAAATCCTATTCAAAGTTTGTTTTTACGTCGAAGACAAAGATAATACCAATAACTGCGTCAGAGGGAGTTCAAATACCCAATTGAACGATCTATTTGATACGTGAAATGAAGTTGGTTTACGGATTTCGCCCGTCACCACATTGCAGTTTCCTGGAACAGCGTTTGCATTTTCAAAGGAGTTCTAGATTATTGGGACATTTTCCTGCTTAAAAGGTCAATTATGTACACGAATTTTCTGGACACTCGCTCATCGTGTGTCGCTTACACTGGAATAGTGCCTCCGTTCTGCTTATTGATAAACAACAACGGATCCTACAAAGATCCTAGCGCCGCCTCTTCAGGATGATCTTTTTTTCGCACTGTCGGTCATTTTCTTTCCTTCGCGATACGATAGCACAAAAATGAAATGAGCGACATACACGAGACGTTTAAATTGTAAAGTTATCCAGCAATTCTGGATGCCTCCTCAAATGTCGTCTACTAATACTTACATGGAAATTTTTGGAAAATTAATAAAGCATAATGGCTAGGAGCAAACGGCGTTGATCAATCCTTACGCCCACGCGTTCGACTTCAATTTAGAATCGTTTGAGGTTTATGAATCCGAATCCAGCGTTATAACAACTTGCGAGGGCGAGTCTAGTCAGTGCTTTTATTCTCCTAGACAAGTCTAGTTAGAAATTAACGACCCCGAAGAGATGATAATCTTGGTTGGCACTAGGGCGGATTCGAACTATCGGTCGATCGTGTGGCCACCAGCCGAACCTCTTACGCTACATATAGTCGGGTCAAAACGACTTGGAACACGGACAGTTGCGTAAGCGGCTGCGCTCGAAGCGGTGCGTTGGGGACAGCGGTTTGAATCGAGATGGGACCATGGAGAACAGCAGAGATGGGTGGCGGTAGCGAGGATCCTTACACGATCCCAATCACTACGCTGCGCCGCGCGAGCGCAGCCGTTTACGGCAACTATCCGTCCTTTATATTTCACTCAACTATACATCCAACAATACATAAAAGTAAGAATTAAAAAATTAAAGTGAAATTTCAAAGGATTGGTACATTACTTAGGAAAAGATGGAAAAATAGGGGAAATTATGGACTGGAACTAAATAGTAAAGTTTACTCATTGTCGAACATGTCGAACGTCACAGTTCGATTAGAATTCGAACAGCACAGGCAAAGTGGTTGGTGAATCACTTGAAGTTTAGTTTCCAGCTCAAATCCGACCTAAAATTACAAGTTACAGTTTGTCGGAAATAATAAGGAAGAAATAATAAGTCATTTACAAACGTAGTGCATAAATTCGCGCAATCATGCAGTTATAATTTCAATTCGTGAACTTTATCTTTTCCAGAAAACGAATATCAACTAACTGTTGGTTCAGTATTAGTTGTTAGGACTACTTTTTCCAATGTTGAAGTCAATGGGCCTTTTACCTGGAACGATCCTGAATGATATGAACGATGTAGCGGAATTTCCATGCATACTTACAGTTTTTTCGCTATGTAACACCTTTTTCTGCACGTTCATTCCCGTGCCATACAAACTATCACCACTTTCATCCATACGATAATGTTTATCGTTAGAAGACCTATGCATCTTTGTAACGGGCCCATTTCTAGGCTAAAAGAAATGATGCATATTGATTTCTTCTTCATCAGAATAGTGCTTTACCTGAGAATTCAAGCGTTTTGACATACTGGAAGTGTTCTAAAATTGTAATTTGAAAAGCAACTTCAATCCGACACCATTTACGGGAGTGTCCATGAAATTTCGCGGAATTAGCCGGAGTTTCTTTTCAAAAACCAAATGGAAAAAACCTCTTCATTCCAAACAAACACAAAATAAACAAAACCAATAACAAACTGTCAGCGAAAAAAAAAACTTCTGGAATGGATCACTGGAACTCAAAAAGAGGGAGACGATAGCATTAATAGTTTGAAAAATCGATCAGCCACTAATATAAGGATTATTTAATATAAATCTACTCAATGCGAGCGACTAAAAAAACAACAAAAAATAGAAGATAAGGAATTACAGGATCAAATGAATAGGAGCAATCATTCGGCTGACGAGGGTGAAGTCAGCTGCGTGGATTAACATTGTTACGGGCAGCTTTCTTGCGAGGATCCTCACCCTCTTCCTCTGACGTCTGGATCTAAACGAATACGTGATGAATCGGATTCTATAAATTTTGTGGAACTAGAGGTTCCGGGAAAAGTTCATTGTTAAAATTCTCTTACGGTTCCCTATTTTTCTCTAGGATTATCAATTTAGGTTCTAATATCTAAAGATACTCAGGAAAACTTCCGTGAGATGCATCTTGTCTTCACCTGAGGCGAAGCTCGAGCACTGTGGTATCCTGAGGTTTCTGATAGTCACCAGTTCTCTATGTACAGCTCTACTGTTCGCCAAAGAAGCGATATTTACATTTTTTTCAATGCTCCCAACGGCTGGATACATGTTTATGGAATCCATAAATCCGAGTACCCAATACATCTATAACCTTGTCAAAACGACCTCAAAACGACGCTGCAGTTGCGTAACCGACTGCGCTCGAAGCCGGGCGCTGGAGGGGTCGACATGGGACCTTCGCTAGCTTCACTGATTGCTCCTGTCCGACTGAAACAAGCGATAGTCCCACCTCAATCCCAACCGCCAGATTGTATTGACCCGACTATGTTAAATTCACGGGATTTACTGAAATGGCTCAGTATTGCTGAAACTATCGATTGATGCTAGAAGATTTCTGGAACTTTCACGGATTGAGAACAGCCGAATGGTGGACAGATATGGTGCTTGATGCAAGCCGTCTTCCTGCTTTATATGGCAAAATTACATCTCTAACCTATTACTGTACCGATTTTTCTGGTTCAGACCTCGAAAAATAAAGAGTTAGAGGATCAGATGAAAGGGAGTAATAATAATAGGAAATAGTAAGTTAGAGGATGAGCCAGGGATTTGGTGGGACGTATTCGAACAATTCAAGATCTTCACCGGGAAATTCTGCACACATAATCCAAACCAGAAAAATTCAGGAGAAAAGTGCTGAACTAGTACCGCTACCATAATTATATCAACTTGTTCTCTGTGAACCCTTACCGATTCAATATGAAGCGATTTTGTAGAATAAAGCAAATAAAAAAAAAAACCAACCTGATCTGATCCACGAGCTTCTTCTCTCCTATTTATCCCTAAGAGTTCCTCGATACTGTGAAATTTGCCTGAACATACGTAAGGGTTGTAGCGATGAAAATTAAAATTTCAACAACATAAAATTAACTTCTCTTCTTTAGTGGAACATTTGTAACTCTTTTGTTGATCGTTGGCAAATTAGTGGCAACATGTGGTTTGTTTTGCTGCAGAACAAATTTATTCCAGTAATAAATTCGGAGGATAAATATTTTCACATTATTACAAAGAAATATTTGCACCTTGATGGGATAAATCAATAAAAAAACACCTTTTTATCAACTGAATCCATGAAAATTGAAAATATGGGGACATTTGATGGCTGTGTTTTTATTGTGATGCGCAATCGCGAATGGTATAACTACTACTACATAGTAGTTTATTTTATGGTTAGCTTTTTTTGGGTCCCATTACAAGTTTCAATTACAGAAACTTCAATTCCAAATAGAACCTCTATTCAACGACATTATTTATTTTGTAATACATTTTAACCATTGAATACACAAGCTGTACACCTGCCTTTAGACAGCAATCAAACTTCCAGACAGCTTGGTGAAGTGGGAACGATGATAGAAAAAAGGCTTGCTCCGAATCCGATCCAGGAAATGACTAAGGGATAAGATGGCTGGATATTACGCGGACTTATAGATCACCTATATAGACTTCCACTTAAAGATCTATGGAAGTTTCTTATTTCTACAAAATCCGCTCTTCTCAAAGTAGTCACAGAAAGACTTCATCCTTCATCATTCTTAATTACAAGTATTATCTTTAAATTCTTCCACTTTTTACTTTTCTTTATCTTATCTTACTTTATCCACTTCCGAAATTCATTCTCTCAGGATCCTCTATTTTTCTAAGCATTCAAAACGAATGAACTTACTCCAGCAGCGGATTTTGGAGCGTTGATGGAAGTCGGATGACGGGAACGAACCTTCTGAGATTAAATAATAAATGTTCAACATATATTAATTAGTTTAACTCACTTTTTCCTCAGGCATCCTCCTATCACCGGAATTGTACACGAACGCGACGAAAGTACTAAAGTCAAGGAACGGGATGAAAAATAGGAGGAAAATTTTAATATGAAAGAAATATTGAGGATAAGATACAGCAATGGACGAATGAATTAACGATTTTTTGGGAACAATATGAGATTGACTGCGAATCAACATAGCAGCGGATTTTCCTCTCAGGACACATCATCCGCTAACCGCCACCCATGCTGACCAGGTGAGCGGTTAAAGTGAGTGGATTGACTCCCGATGAAGAAATCATTCGATAAGAAATTGAGCATAAGGATAGAAATCCAGAAAGCAACAATAAAGAGCTTCTTGAGTCTTCCTCTTTGCATAGATCAAAACCTCATTTTGACCTCACTGTATCCTAAAGTGTTTTGCGGTGAGGCGGATGAGGGTTCCTGAGAAGAAAATTATTTGGCGGGTTAGTTATACGGCTTTGAATTTCAAGTCGAGCAATTCCCTCCGCTTACGAAAATCCATGTTCAGCTTTAATTCCATCCCAACCTTTCTACTTGTTCCTTTTACGGAAAAGTTCTATTCTCATATTTCATCTTAAATTACTTTAGTTGCTTCATCGCGGTCCTGTAACTTCGGTAGGAAGATTTTTGAGGAAGATATGAGTTATAAGTCCTACATTGAAGCAATATGGATGTTCTGCATCCATAAATTCCTTCCAATCAAAATCTCTTGGTCATATTAAACGTTCAATATTTGGTCATAGGATGGTCATCGCCGCCATCCGCCACTGATCCGTGAACGAAATTCCGGTCCTAGCGAAGGTTTTAGAGTGGATTTTACTTTGTTAGAGTTGCTACTGTGTGTCGATTCATGTTCTGAGATGTTTTTTTAGTATTATTATTTGTATTTTTCAATAATTATATGGTTTAATGGTGTTTATATGATTCCGTCTCAGATCTTCTCTTTATGGATTATGACCTATGATGAGAGGAGGACCTTTCATCATTGCTTACCTAACTAACACCAACGTATCATTTTTGTTTTATTGATGTATTTATTATTATTATTATTACATTGTCGCATCGAAGCGATTGATGAACGCCAGACAATTTATCGTTTATTGCTATATTTCTTTTATTGTTTTGGAATCTCAACGCCATTCAGGATAACCTCCTGAAGATGGATGAAGGTCTTCATGTATAGAAGGATATCAAAGCTTCTAGTCTCTGGATATGGTACTGGGAAATTAGTTATACATTGTCATAATGTGGGTACTCGTTGATCCTATCCTTGTGTACGTTTAGATCGATTCCATAGCATCAAGGAATTCCTAGGGATCAAGGAAGAGGCATCAGGTTCGGATCAGGTTAGTTTACTTTTTAAGCTTTTTTTTACTTAAGACCACACAATAGATTTATGCATGCTTATTACATTCTTAATGAATCAATGAGGGTTTTAACGTAAAAAATGTTTTGAGGTGGTTTACTTGGATGAAGTGATTCGAATATGGAAGTTGCTGCTGAAGATTTTGACTTCTATGAATACTGCTCCCGTAAATACATGGATGGACGGTTTTTTGAGGTTTGAGCCGAAAAATCGGACAGTAAAAACCTAGAGATGTAATTTTGCTAGGAAGAGTGGGAAAACGGCTTCCAGTAACTATATTTGTGGTCCTCGACAACCCGCAAACGTCACGGGATACCTCCGGCCTCGATCGATAGTTTCAGCAATGTTTGACCGTTCTAGTAAGTTTTGTGTGTTTAGCAAATAAATAAATACTTAACATTTCCAGGATTTTTAGCTTTTTGTACAACAGCTTGTAATACTGCAGGAAATGCTAAACATATTGCTCCTTCCTCGGTCAGTAAAGGTGTATATCGAAAACAGGTGGCTACTTGAAGTCGCGCCTTGCGTCCATCCTCGAATTCCCTCGGTGCTGGAGTGAAAAAAAGAGGTGCGTGTGAGCTTTTCAGCTTTACCAATCAACTTGTTGTGATATTCAACTTTATAAGATTTGTATAACATAACTATTACATATCCCTCTAGATCTGAACGTCAACGGAACAGCTGATGGATCTCTATTGAAAAAAGCTGCCTAAAACAATATTGGTCAAGGGACTTGCTTTCGATTTAACCGACCATATAATTTCACCTTTTCTTCGGATCCTCTGATTCATTTCTTTCTCTTTGACAATGTCCAATTCGTAGAGAATTCTCTCTCAATTTCTTGGTGCCAAACGATAGGTCAATTTTTCGGATGCAACTACTCCTTTGTCTCTTTCTTTCTGGTCTCTGCCAATTCCATTTCCGTTTCTGATGTTTTCTGTAGTAGTTCGTTATTGGTGATGTTTATTTTGTTTTTGTTTATAATAAATATTTCTCTCGGAAGCATGTTATTTCGAAGTGAATTCGAATCCGATTAGTCTCGTGGCTCAACAATCATCGATTCAACAATCAACATCAACGATCGTGAACAACGAAAAATTTAGGACTCATAAATCTAGAAAATTTCTAGAACAAGCATCTAAGTTGATAAAAGATTATTCCGCGTGGTGTCTCTGTAATTTCATTTGTTAGGTAGTTATTTCCATTTTAAACGAACTTCTATTGTTTAAAGAAGGAAATCACAATAATCCACGATATACAACAATGCAAGATGTGACGCAATGGAAAGAAAACTTTGCAACCTCGGGGGATTTCACGTCCAGCAGCTGAAGTCCCCATTTGAAACACCAGGAAGGAGACGAGCGAGTCGTCTTCGACCATCACTCTGAGGGAGACCTTAAACCTCCTTGGAGGAGGAGCAGTCAAACGCAATTGCATCGAGACAATCTATTTTCTGGAAGAGAACGAAACGAATTCAGTCCTCGCTATCAAGTACTGAGCATACCACTCTCCTTATCCGAAATATCAATTTTCCCCTTGAGAAACGAAAACAAAAATAAATAGGAGACGAGTGCTCGCAGCATCAACTCAAAGATAGCGCAGTGTGCGTGCGCGCTGGTGGTGCGTAATGCGTCACGGGTTCGGGGCCCGTCGATGACAATTTGCTTGTGATGACAACAACTGAGCATATAGCTGAATCCTGTTGCGGATAACCTGACACCTGAAGCAATAAAACTTTTAAAATGACCAATTTATATCGTTATTTGGATGTGAAGCTCCGTTGAACACGAGGAATGCTCCAATGAAACAAGTTTCAATCCTCTGGTTTACTAGCCAAATAAAACAACAGCCACAACATCCTGAATATATATATATATAATTATACTACTATTTATTTATATTTACGTATTTATATATACACATACTCCTAGGGAATCAATTCCTTTTGTAGGTTACATCTGTTCTTCTCTTGCAAGACAGAAAAAATCAAAATACATGCACTAGACCGCGCAAATCGATAGACCCGCCTCTGTTCTTGTGATTAATGGGGATCCCATCACGAAAATTGTTACCTACTGGTGGAAAGATCTCTCCTTTAATAGTGAAATGATTCATTGTCATGTTTGATTGAAAACAATGATCGTTTTCGGGCGAAATGTGAGCTTCACTTCTGGGATCTTCCAGAAACTTTGTTTTTAATATTCGTCGATCGTGGATAGATCGCTAGGTTTTTATCGCTGTTTTTTTAAAGGCGTTTAATAATATGGTTATAGGAAGTGAAGTATGTATTCAATACTGAATGTATTCATCCGGATGAGCTTGGTACGTCTACAGGAATGTCCGATTTTCTCTGCTTGACACATTTTTTCCTCGCTAATTCTTAAAACAGTGAAGAACTTGGAGGGTTCATCCGGTTGAACAAACATATTTGAGGTTAAAATGTAATTGGATGGGGCCCGCTCAATGGCGCCCTTATTTCTGGAAGTGAATAACTAAGTCACGCTCAGTCAGTCAGGCTCTAAGACCTAGGTATTAGTCTTAGAGGATCTATGTCATGTAAGCTAAAGTTACTAGGAGAAAAAAGTAAGAGAGAGCATCCAGAAATAAGAGCGACGCTGACTCCTCAACTATAATACATTTCCCCTATTTGGTGCCAGTTATTTGTTCATGGACTAAGAATTGTGCTATCATGGACTTTCTTGGATTCGTTGATATGAGGTGTTCACCTCGGTACTGGAAAGAGGATCAGATGAAGATGTTAGTTTAGGTAGACTATCATGATAATAAAACTTCGTTGGATTACTTTGAAATTATTGGGGATTTTGGTAATTTTTATACTATAGCTATTTTTACTTTACTTTACAATATATTTTATACTTCGATCACTATTTTATACTTTGAAGACTCAGGCGTTAACCGAGAACAATGATCAGGGGATAGATTGGTCTGTTTGGATGTGAAAGGAGAGATATCCTAGCTCATATCCTAGCTGTACTTGTTGTAAATTTAATCTACTAAGGGCTGATATTTGTGAGTCAATGGATTTGTTGTTGTCATCTAGGATGGATAAGCTTTCTGCCTTTTCTTTTTGTTTTGTTGAGATTTATAAGTTTTAGAGCTTTTTTTTTCCACCTGAACTCAAAAGTCTCCACAATTTCTGATGGAAGCGTTTGTTGAAGATTGATGTAGTAGTCCTAATAGTCCTTAGTTTCGGTTATACTCCCTTGCCGTTCCCCGTTTAATCGAAATATATTGATATTTTGAATCCACGACCATTATGGATGAATGAAAGTCAATCATACTTCATGTCTGATTACTAAACTCTTAATTTTTTGGACTTATTGACGTACACTTCTACTGAAATGTACACCTTTTGCATAATCTAGAGGGTCTATAGTGGATGGTTCCAGGAATCTAGGGATTATTCAATCAGAATCACTTGAGTTGTCAAATGAAAGAAAGTTTGTGACGAACATTTATTTTTTTCTCTCTTCTTGAATTTTATTCGTCACTGAGGAGGGAACTTGTGCCGGGTCCCGTCATATCATTGTCCTCCTCATATTCTTCAAAAATGACTCTGTTCTGAGCTATGAGTTCGTCTACCGTCGGAAGATCGCAGTCAGAGCTGAAGCTCCTATAGAGGACTTCCTCCATAGATGCTGCGAATCTATTCGGATAGATATCATGAGCTGCATAAGGTGTGAACGTTGCCTCGATCTAAAAATAAAGTTTGACACGATAGTACGGTAGTTACTGGTTAATACATTGAACTTAATACTCACGTAATCGGCACCTCTCATCGATAAATTGTATTTTTCCTGGAGATAAATGCTGTCGCATCCATTAAATATTTGCCAACCATCAATATCCTTAATTTTTTTTTGTGAAGGCATCATTTTTAGACTTGTAGTTAATCTAGCTTCTTACCTACATCATGATTGTGATCTCAATTAGTTTCATCATGGTAAGATTATAAGATTTAAAATGTAAAATAAAACCTCAAAATGATATTAGAGGGGGGAAATGTGCTTTTGGACTGTGTTTCCGCGATTTTTTTCTTTCGAATTTTTCCACATTAGAAGATTATAACTTACCTTCTCTTCAATTATGTCTCTGTCATTTTGATCGAGAAAAGGAAGCATCGAGAGAACTTCGTCCACGGTGAGTTCGATCAAGTTCATATTGCGAGTCGGGACCCGGCACTGAAACATTTTTGTTACTTTAATATTTTTCAATCTTTTTGAATTTCCTATAATACGACGTAGTATTTATGTCCATAGAGCGGTGAAGATATCTCATAAATTTCTGGAAAAAAATGGATGTAAAGCGAGCAGCGAATGAAAAAAAAACAGATTGCGGATGAAGAGAATGAGGATGTTGATGTATTTACATACGAAAAAAGAAAAGAAACGAAAGAAAAAGGATGAATTTGCGTGTGGGCGCAGCGATTCCCAAAGTACTGTACGCAGCGTGATTCGCCGCCACTCACCGCGAATGTAATTAAGAACTGACCACCCGGCCAATCCCAGCGCTGCGGCGGCTGCCTGTATTGCGCCGCCCGTTTTCTGGCTCATCCGGAAAAGTGCGCAGATTCCCATAGTGTATTCTTATAGTGAATATTATTTCTCTTATGCATAGGTAGTAAAAAAATTCGCATCTATTATTTACGTTTTCACCGTAGAATACATAAATGATCCTAAAAAGAATCAAATAAAATTAAATTAATAAAAAAGTAGAATAGAAGTGAATGGAATTACCGTCTTACAAGATCATTTCAGCAGAACAAAAAAAGTACTGGGGAATCGATCTTCTCCTAAATTCACTTCGGGAGGCAGTCCTAAGAATAAAACTGCAACTAGAAATCTTAACATAAGGTCAGGATTCAGAAAGAACTTTTCAAAAAACGTTAAGTTATAGGTAGAAGGGTTTTCCCATAAGAAAAGAGTGATTTCCTATAGTCGTAAACATTTGGTTTTATCTTAAGCGCATACGATGAAATGCGAAAACATTTGTGGAAGGAGAACTGAAGGATAGCATTCTGGTTTTTAGGGAAAAAAAAACAGTGGATTGTGGCGTGCTTTTTAGGAAACCGTTTACAAAAATGTACAAATAAACAACGCATGCTTATAGCATGAATTGTGATGATATTTTGAAGAGATAGCAATAAAATATAGGAGAGATCAGGTTTGAATAATTCCAAAAAACGCTGATCTTTGTTCAAAATCATTCCATGTTTTGAAGTTTGAAATTTCTATAAGATGGCGTCGCTACGGTTTTTGATTCAAAGAGTTGACTTCGAGCTGTTTTTCTATGTTGAAGAACTCAAATCGTTTTCTAAAAGTGATTTGAAGTTAATTTTTGCCAATATTTGTTCCTCATTCTTCGAAAAAAATTCGCAATAAAAGTAGTAACTTATGAAATGTAGGACTTATTTCTCAGCTCTGTTCAGATTTGTTCGAGCAGGAGTCCAATTATTTACTGTGTATGGATCCTATATATGATTCTAATCCTTAACTTGAAAGAATATAGGAAGATAACTTGTAAAAAGCCGTCACATCCCCGTGGAAAGCGGACTACCG
This sequence comes from Necator americanus, assembly GCF_031761385.1. Lineage (NCBI taxonomy): Eukaryota > Metazoa > Nematoda > Chromadorea > Rhabditida > Ancylostomatidae > Necator > Necator americanus. The sequence goes on from NC_087376.1 coordinate 3,685,201, forward strand.
CAAGCGTGGGCGTTGTGGGCGGTCCGCGTTTGGTCCCGCAGTGAATATGATACTCAGTGAACTGCACGTCAGCTTCATTTTCCTCATTCAGACGAGTGACCGCCTTAGGCCCAAATTTCTCCTCCACCTCTTTGTCTGTGTTTGGGTGGAGAGCTCCCGTTTTTTGGGTTTGAGAACTGTGACCACTGATTTTCCGAACGTTTCGTGCACGGTACAGGGACTTTCCGTGCACAAACGTTTCGACAGTTCATCGGGTACAAGGGTCCGATGTCGTGCCACTACTGAGCCCACGAAGACCGCATGCGTGGCGTTGTGGACAGTTCGGAATTGGTCCTGCCATGAGTGTGGTATACAGATGCCACGTATTGGCGTCGGTTCGCATTGAGGCTGAGATGGGGGATTCCTTTAGGCCCAAAATTCAATCCTCCTTCCGCGTCCATGCTTATTGATTTAATTTCACCTTCGCTTTTCTCAGTGAGTACAGGGTGAGCAACAGTGTAGAGGTTTAGACCTCATGTAACTTTTTGAACTGTCTCTGGAGGATTTGCTACAGCATGGTTTAGAGTCCAGTCAGATCCCAGAAAAAGTAAGAAGTTGTTCTGCTCAATAATGCGCTGCATTCTTCGACATGGATCTGATCATACGTAATTGTAAAAGTTGTGCTTGATCCAACCGTGATATCCAGAGACACGACAATTCATTTGCCGAGTGTTTCACACGTAACCCGCTGATTCTCCCTATATCCTAACTTGCAAGAAATTTTTCCATATCTTTGTTACGGTTTCTCTTCGCAAAGCTGGACCGCTTTTGCCAGAACCGCCCAGGGCAGGGAAGACCGCATGCGTAGGCGTTGCGGCCGGTTCACAGTTGGTCCTGTTGTGAATACGATATTCAGGGTGTTTCACATCAGCTTCATTTTGCGTCCTCTCTTAGACCGGTGACTTCAAGGAGTGTGGCACACAGTTGCCGCTTATTGGCGTCAGCTCGCATTTAGGAACATATCGGTGACTCCCTTAGGCCCAAAATTCTATCCCGTTTTCACATTACTATCCAGTAATCTAGTTTTACGTTTCTCGTTTTTCTCGTAAGGTGAACAAGAATGAGGAGGCATGAACCTCATGCGTGTTTTTGGTTTGCCTCACCAGGGACTGTTAGAGCTTAGTTCAAAATTTGCTCGGATTCAACGGATAGTTAGATTCTGCTGATTGAATCGTTGTGTATTTTGATATAAATTTCATCATGGATTGGTTTGAAGGATTGATTTGTCGTTGAGGTAATCGCCACAAGATATTCGCTGACATAGCGATTTATTTCCAGAGTGTTTCACATTTTACTTCCAGACGTTTCCATGTATAAGTAAGTATTTGTAGGAGAGGTACTCAGGAGGTACACCCCTAACGAGTTACTCCGATCAAAGTTTGTCGTTTCAAAACTTCGACACTTCTGCCTTCATCAGAACCGTCGAGGAGCGCGCGAAGACCGCACGCGTGGGCGTAGTGGGCGGTTCGCTATTGGTCCTCCTCGGCGTCACTTCGCATTGAGGCTTAGATGGGGAACTCCTTGAGGCCTAAAATTCAATCCCGATTTCGTGTCAGTGTTTAATGAACCTTTTTTAACTGTTTGTCATTAGCAGTAATGTAAGTAAGTAAGTAAGTAACGTAAGCGTCGTAGCTACACGTTTACTAAACGTTTTAGGTATGGTGAACAGAGTTTCCTTATCTATACTATAAGCTAATGAAAGCTTAAGGATGAACTAATATCGAATGTTTCCATCAAGGATTCCTTTTCCAGAAATGAGTTCGGATAATGCCATCATGTGTTCTTTGCGATTTGAATGTAGTTTTTGGGATAGGTTCGTTGTACTTTGAATAGTGCGAATAATATTGCTGCCCATTGGGGGGAGGGGACTCATTTAGGCCTAAAATTCAATCCTCCTTCCGCGTCCATGCTTATTGATTTAATTTCACCTTCGCTTTTCTCAGTGAGTACAGGGTGAGCAACGGTGTGGAGGTATGGACCTCATGTAACTTTTTGAACTGTCTCTGTAGGATTTGCTACAGCATGGTTTAGAGTCCAGTCAGATCCCAGAAAAAGTAAGAAGTTGTTCTGCTCAATGATGCGCTGCATTCTTCGACATGGATCTGACCATGCTTGATTGTAAAAGTTGTGCTTGATCCAACCGTGATATCCAGAGAAACGACAATTCATTTGCCGAGTGTTTCACACGTAACCCGCTGATTCTCCCTATATCCTAACTTGCAAGAAATTTTTCCATATCTCCGTTACGGTTTCTCTTCGCAAAGCTAGACCGCTTTTGCCAGAACCGCCTAGGGCAGGGGGAGACCGCATGCGTAGGCGTTGCGGCCGGTTCACAGTTGGTCCTGTTGTTATTACGATATTCAGGGTGTTTCACATCAGCTTCATTTTGCGTCCTCTCTTAGACCGGTGACTTCTTTAGGCTCAAACTTCACTTCCACCTTCTCGTCTGTATTTATGACTTAGTTCTGGTTTTATGTACTTTACAGTAGTGAACATTTGTTTTCCGAACGTTTCAAGCGTCGCAGACAGATTTTCCGTGGATGGTCGGAAGAATGGTTCGTTCTTACGACGTTCCGATGCTTGTATTGTTGAACGTGTGAACAACGCATGCGTGGGCGTTGTGGGTGATTCGCATTTGGTCCTGCAAGGAGTGTGGCACACAGTTGCCACTTATTGGCGTCAGCTTGCATTTAGGAACATATCGGTGACTCCCTTAGGCCCAAAATTCTATCCCGTTTTCACATTACTATCCAGTAATCTGGTTTTACGTTTCTCGTTTTTCTCGTAAGGTGAACAAGAATGAGGAGGCATGAACCTCATGCGTGTTTTTGGTTTGCCTCACCAGGGACTGTTAGAGCTTAGTTCAAAATTTGCTCGGATCAGCGGATAGTTAGATTCTGCTGATTGAATCGTTGTGTATGTTGATGTGAATTTTATCATGGATTGGTTTGGAGGATGTCGTTGAGGTAACCGCCACAAGATATTCGCTGACATAGCGATTTATTTCCAGAGTGTTTCACATTTTACTTCCAGACGTTTCCATGTATAAGTAAGTATTTGTAGGAGAGGTACTCAGGAGGTACATCCCTAACGAGTTACACCGATCAAAGTTTGTCGTTTCAAAGCTTCGACAGTTCTGCCTTCATCAGGACCGTCGAGGAGCGCGCGAAGACCGCACGCGTGGGCGTAGTGGGCGGTTCGCTATTGGTCCTCCTCGGCGTCACTTCGCATTGAGGCTTAGATGGGGAACTCCATGAGGCCTAAAATTCAATCCCGATTTCGCGTCAGTGTTTAGTGAACCTTTTTTAACTGTTTGTCATTAGCAGTAATGTAAGTAAGTGAGTAAGTAACGCAAGCGTCGTAGCTACTCGTTTACCAAACGTTTTAGGTATGGTGCGCAGATTTTCCCTATCCATACTTTAAGCTGATGGAAACTTAAGGATGAACTAATAACGGATGTTTCCATCAAGGTTTTTCTTTCCAAGAACGAGTTCGGATAATCCCATCGTGTGTTCTTTGCGGTTGGACCATAGCTTTTGGGATTGAAGCGTTGTGCTTTCAAGAATGTATCTATTCCACTTAATAGGAAGTAAATCTAGATTTATCTTTAATCGACGATTTTATGGATAGGGTTACAAATCGCGGCTGGTCCACCTAGCATAAATGCAACCGTAATTAAAAGGCTGTCATAGCGTCTATGTGTTTTTGCCGAGTTTTGCCTTTCTTCAATATACCAGCCGGCAGAGTTAGAAGAGTTTTGGTACCACACGTGTACAGTAACTTGAGGTAATTCGTAATTGAAGGTCATTATCGTATAAGGAGAATCGCTTGATCATTGATTCTGTTCAATGTTCGGGATTTTCTTCGACACTCGAAAGTTTAGGATCATACATGCGATAGTTAGAGCCGGAGCTCCGATATCCTCACTTTTGGACCGTTGACGGCGGGATCCTCATCACTTGAGCTGCAGCTCATGAGCCAGACCTCCTTCACCTGAGGAGGGTTCGGCTCCTCTCTATCGCACCTGTGTTTAGGATCTACCTCCAGCCAACATTTCACTATTTTGTTGTGTTGTCACATATTTCCATTTAGTGCGACTTCTTCTGCTTTCTTTTTTCAATTTCACTTTTTCAGTAACGTTTGCTCCGACTTACTACGACTCTGATCGATTTTGTCAAAATGTCTGAATTGGTGGTGAGTCAGATTCCTTATAATATAAACTGTGTGTGGTTTTCGAAAGATCTTTATAACACTAAAAAGGAGTAGAATGCAATGAATATGAGAAACTGCAGTTTTTTTAAACATTCGATCGTCTTCGTGATCATTTTTCAAAACATTAACATTGGTTCGAGTTCTAAGCGGTTGTTTTTACTTCTCGGTTTATTTTCCACGATTTTTCCTTCTCAGGTGCCGGTTTTGTGGGAATCAGTGCACTTGAATAAAGTAATAAAATAATAACAAAATAAATACCATTCTTATGATGTATAGAAAATTATAGATCAAAGTTATGTCAATCTTTTGTGCTAAAGATTCTTCCTGTAGGTTTTTTTTTCTCGGATAAATTGTGTACATTGAACTCTTATAGCGTACTATAGAGCCTTTTGTTCCTTTTTCAACTTTAGTAGTATTATAACCTTCATATATTTTATTCTTACAGCCTGTTGATGAAAAATTATTTGCTCGGATTCTTCACTGCCCAAGTTGCGGTCATGAATATCACGAGGTAAAAAGAATTTATCCATTCTTCATCTACTCCATAGAAAAATGAAAATTCTCCTAGAAAAATGTTCTTCTTCCAGATATTCTGCTCTTTTAGTTTTTTTTTTTTCCTCCTTTTCCACTCATTCTTCAATATGGACTAACTAGTCGTTAGAATTCAAACATATAAACAAACACAACGATCCCTAATAATCTGATGATGAAATCCCTGATCCTGGGATCTATAAATGAAGTCTGGAACAGTTGTAGAAACGTTGATTTCTTAAAGAATTATTATTTCAGCAGCTGTCGAATATCGCTTTGGACGAGAGCACCGATTCTGAATCTCCTAAGGTAGGCTGAACTTTTACAATGTTAAGGCACGGAAACAGACTGTGAAATGTTTTTCTCTGAGATACTGTAGTCATAGGTGTGAAAGAAACTGAGGCGCAGACAAGTCCCATTGAGTTAGAGATCGAGTTAAGCTGTTACCTCAATTGCTTCTTTAGATGTGTTTCGGACTCCGTCAGCGAAAAATTCAGTGTAAACTGTGATTATAAGTACTAAGAATTAGCACGCGTATCCATAATTAGATATCCAGAGAAACATTTCTTTGATATAGAGGCCTCTATGCCAGCTGGCTACACCTGAGTGCGGAGTGATCCTCTGTTTATTTGGGACGTAGCGGTTGTTAGATTAGAAATATGGGATGGTTATTACTCCTATAATGTATTCCTCATTATCCTTGAGGATATAAACATTTCTTACTGGTCAAATGGTCCAACATATACCAATTCATTTTGTGAGGATCAAAAATTTGAACGGTACCACAAGCTTCATCCGTTCTTGTACTTGTTGTTATTTATTGCGTACTACTGGAACTCAGAACAAGTATCACATACTTTCTAATAGTTTTTTGTGGATTTGGAATTATTTGAGGACAATGACACATTTCTTGACCAAAAAAAGAAATGCTAAGACCAGTAATATAGCTTAAAGGCATCACCCCACGAATCTGAGGTGGTGCAGATTTCAAGTGGAGTATTCGTATAAAGGATGGGAGACTACGGAGAGGAGGGTGATTTCGTCCATTTCTTCCTAATTGCCGTAAAAAACGGCCCAGAAGATACGGCTTCATTCGTTTTGGCGCACCATTTGTACAAGAGGTCGATTGGAGCGCGCCAGTCTTGTGCGGCGCCGCATCTTCCGGCCGTTTTTTACGAGAAAAAAACCTTCCTCTCCGTAGTCTCCCATCCCGTATACGAATACTCCACCTGAAATCTGCACCACCTCAGATTCGTGGGGTGATGCCTTTAACACCACATGAACAATGATATGTTCCTGTTGTTTGAGCTCATGAGTTTAAGGATGGTCCATGAACGCTGTTTTAAAATTTTCAATCAGTAAAGTGGATCGGTACCAATAATCTGGAATTGCCAAGATTAATTCTCACTTTTTGTTAATGTTGCACATTTACAGAGACGCAGAATGACCGATCCTGCTTCGTTGGTTTGTCCAAAGTGTAACGTAACCATCAAGGAGGTACATTTATTTATTACTGCGCTTTATTCTGCAGTGTACAGAAAAATTCTTGAGAATTACTTTACTAACAAGTATTAGTACGACAGTCGTTTATCGGTATTACTATTGTAATTGCCGATATTAATCACTTGACTTAATGAGATTATCGGCTGACGCGAATCCCCCCATCTTTGCCGATGAGTGTCGTCTTTGAGTGAAGCGTTAACCTTTCCAGCAAAAACTTGCAGAGAATGAATTCGTTCATCACTTTTCCATACACTGGGAACCTGAGCTCTTGCCTAAACTGCCTATCCACGCCCAACGTCCTCAGTTCTCTTTCAGCAGTCTCAGTCCAGAACTTCCGTTTTCGGCCAGATAGCTTCTGTCAACCCTAACTCGGGAGATTCCTTATAACTCTCTAAACAAAGCAGTCTGTTGTTGTTGGTTCTCTCATAATATGATTGGAGAAACGAGAGCAATTTTTTATGGCCACTTCCGACAACAGTATTAGATATTGATGCTTTCCAAGCGTCATCAACCGGTACGGCATACTCACTTATGCGTGAAACCTTCCGTTGTGGCAAATCCTAGGCCAAAAGTAGCGGAACAGCTGTCTTAACAGCTTCGCTTTCATGCGATTCACTTTCTACTTAACCGTTTGCGCATAACTGCACACGTTATGCACAGCATAACTTCATGGGCGATGGGAGTTGACCACAAACGCTTGATCAAGGATTTGAAGGCAAAGCAGGCCTTAGCGCAGCTCAAATTTACCTCACATTCCTTGATGCTACTGTTGTTTAGCATATAGCCCATTCAGCAGAATCCACGAGTGCGATCGGCTTTTCACCTACACTTGAGACCCACATCTGTTTACACTTATTAGGACACAGGCGTAGTCCATAGACTGCAGCTACCTTCGAGACAAGATCGACAATATGTTGAAGTTTGTGCTTCCTCCGAATTACACAGTATCGTCAGCTTGATCGAGAACGGTCAAGGGACGTCTAGAGGGTGTTATAGTCGTATTGGCAGGGCATAGTTCGATTGTTCTTCGCGAGATGCCACTAATGGCGAAAATGAACACGAAGGGATTTCCCACCTCTTGTCATACTCCTGTTATCACTCTAAACAATGCTGTACATCATACTGGTGTTCGATCTGCAGCAGTTGTTCTCGGTTCATGTCATCAAGAAGGCGAATGACAGTTCCTGGTACTACATCGTGGAGAAGCGCATTGACACGACGACTTCGATGAGGAGAGTCCAACGCACTTTCGATGTCCGGAATAGCTAACTGCGTCAGATCCGAATTATGCTGCCACTTTCGCTTTCGATCACTCTCCTGACCATGATTATCTGGTCAATGGTGGGTCAGTCAGGACGAATGCCAGCTTGTTCGGCGTGCGTTGTTCCTTCGAAAGGTTTGAAAAGCCGATCCAAGATGGACCGCCCCAAGTCCTGTACATAACACGAAGCAAAAGATTCCTCGACAGTTCCAAGGATCGGTGATGGACAAATTCTCGTGGAGGGGAACTATGATTGCGTGTTTCAGCGGGTCAGCTATCCTTTAGGCCTCCATATTGAACAGATACCAATTCCAAGAAGGGATTTCAGGATTTTTGCGCTGATTCGGCCATCTCCACCAGACTTTCCGTTCTTCTTCTTCTTAATAGAGACCAGAACCTCCGACTTGGAGGTTGCTGGTTCCTCATTGTCACGTCGATTGCCGATTTATGCTCGAGCTTGAGAAGCTAAATGGGGCAAGGCGTTGAAGTGATCCTTCTAAATTGATATGTTCGCCTCACCAACGGTAGAAACTCCTCAGTTTCTGTTGTGGAGCCGTATCTTGTCACACGGAGGGAAGCTGAACGATGGTCAGAGTCTAACGCGACGTCCCCGACAGCTCAAGGTTTTTGAGCAGCCCCGACTGAGGTGTGTTCCTCAGCAGGATGTAATTGTAGGACGTCGAGCTGGAGCTTGAGAGCTCTCACTTTGCGCTTCCCTTCAGGCGTTAGTAGTGATGACTGCCACGTAAGCTGAAATCTCGATAATTTCCTTTGGACGTGGAAGCGGTGACGAGACCCTTATGTTCATCTGTGTTAACAGGGTGGTAACTGTTACCGGACGTGTACTTCGCTGGATTCTTCTCATCGATTCCGACGATGACCACTTGCTGGCTGCGTATACTAGACATAAGCTTATTGAGTTTATCATAGCTTAACTTCTCTTCAGCAGTTACCTTAGCTGGGTGGACAGTTCCACTACGATGCTTGCATCCTCTCTGGTCCAACAGTAGCACAAAGGCGCACCTTGAAGACGTTGCTAAAAATTCCTCAACAAAGTTTTTGTTTTTCTTTTCAAAAATATCGTGAAGCCTCCTATAGTTGGGTCAAAACGACATGAAGCACGGAGCGCTGCGCAAGCGGCCGCGCTCGGAAGAGGTGCGGTGGAGACAGCGGTTGGAATCGAGGTGGGACCATGGCGAACTGCAGAGGTGTGTGGCGGTAGCGTGGATCCTTACAAGATCCCAACCGCTACGCTCCACCGCTCCGCTTTGAGTGCAGTCGCTTGCGCAAATGTCCGTGTTTCATGTCGTTTTGACCCGACTGTACCTTCTTCTCATCAGTATCGCCGGCAGTAGTTGGTGTAGTTACCGATACTGATGAAAGGTGAACCTCTGACGCGTGTCTCCTGCAATGCAGCAGATGGCACACGGATATATTGCTAAGGCCTAGAGAGGACGATATTAACATATATATATAAAGGATAAAGTTTCTGGCGTTAATCAATCCGCTTGGGATGCGCCCCCACGTTCACTTCAATTCAGAATCATTTGAGGTTAACGAACGTGTAACTGGCTTATACAATGACTTGCGTTGGCTAGCGGATGTGTCAAGTCAGTGTTTTATCCTCCCAGACAAGTCTGGTACCAATTTGTCGACCCCGGAGGAATGAAAGGCTTGGTGAGCATTAGGGCGGATTCGAACCTTGTGTTGGAAGCGTAGCCTCTAACAGCTACACTACACCCGCCCATTAACATATATATATATATATATATATATATATATATATAACATTTATTTACATTAATGCTTGTCAGTTCTTGGCTTTTTTAAATTATTAACTGCCATACTCACAAACTCAAAACTCTTCTTTTTTTTGAATTAGTGAGAAGTGTTGGTGTTGTGACAGAGTTTCACCGAAAAAACTAAATTGTAGGAGAAATCGGACGATGTGAATACCCGCATGGAAGCTGGGATGGCTGGTCCACTGTCTGGTGATCACCATACTACCAAGGCTTCTCAAGAAGACATTTGCGGCAACCGTCCTCGTGAAGCTAAGCCGGAAAAACCAGTAAGTGTAATCCTATGTTGTCACTTCATTTCAGCTGAACCATTCACATTTCAGAACAAAATGCATGAGGATGATGGTGGTTTGATAATCGACGTAGAAAATGTCACACCATCACCTCCGGATCGACTTATCATCGCGAATTCTCCTACGGCTGACAGCAAAAATTCCATTCCATCTGTAAGTAACACAGATTTTTCCACGGATTAGATTTTCATATTGTTATATGATTTCTTTCAAAAAAAAAATTTATTGCAGGAAACGTCAAATGGCAGCACTGTTCATGTGAAGGCTGAAGTTAAGAAGGAAGCATCTTTGTCCAGTGATTCTTTGCGCGACGCAAAGCCTTCTGTAAATGATAAACATAATATTCCTCCTGGTCCATGTCCTGATGAACTTCAGGTGAGTTGATGTTTGACTTCACAAAGACGTCGTGTTAGAAAACAAAAACATTCACTATTTAGCATCCCAACGATACTACTGTTGAAAAAGAAATTAAGTTGGAAGACGATAAACCTTCGCCTCCTGATCTTCTGAGTATCCTGAGAAATAGGGAACTATGGTCTCCTATTTCTGATGATGAAATTTCACCAGTAAGCTTTGAATTTTGCATTGTTACCGAAACATCTTTTAATATTTTTTGCTATTATTATTAATATGTCATTTATTTCCCCTTCTTGACTGCTACAAATCGTAACTTCTGTACATTGTTTGTAGAAGTGCGAACTCAAATTGTGAAGTCCGTTGTGTTGAGGAAATTTTTAGATTAACAAGTAAAGTACCTAAACCTGAACGAGGAGAAATGAGGGAGATTTGAGATTCCCTTATGCCTATGCCGTTTTGCAGATTCAGCGTAATCCGCTGTCACATTCACCTTACCTACCTCCACATTTTTAATGATAGCAGTAGTAATATAATAGTAATAATAGCAGTGGCAACAGTAATAATTTTTTCAATAGTAATTTAGTAGTAGCAGTAATAGTATTAGTAATGATAACAGTAACAGTAGTAGTAACAGAATGATAATAATATCAGCACATACATATTGGAGGTTCAGAATACTACGCCCATGGCAAATTCACCCTTTCCCAACATCCAGAACCCGATTCTGGGAAGTGGAGCGAGTTCGTCTGCTTTCATCCCAAATCCATTGGTGAGTACCACGTTGACAATATTAGAAAAAGTTTACTTTTACCTCAAAAAAAAGGAAATTTGTCCCCTCCCTCCACGTACGCATAGAGATTTGTCAAAGTCAAAAAGCATGGAGATTTGTCCCCCGCCCATCTCCAGCAAAAATGGGCATAACTGAAAACCGTTGAAAAGGTGAAAATGAATCGAAGGTGGAAAAATAGAAGGATCAAGGATTTTGCTCATCATTATTGAGGGACTTGAAATTGAAATTTGAAAGACTGTTGGAATCGCTGAAAACCAGAAAAAGTAGATTTGAGGGGCTGCAAATCTCCAGTATTTATGGCAATTACAGTAACTTTTTCCCATGAATTATACCCATGCACTTGCTCAAAGGAAACCTCACTCTAAAGGTGTTCGAGCTGGTTGTGGAAAGAATTCAAATCCATATTCCAATAGCCGTACCATATGTCACTCCGTTCTAGGTTACTCCGCTGTCGTCTTTGCCTCCCTTTAATGTCCAGAATCCAGCGCTTGGCATTGTCCCACCTGGAATCACCAATAATTCGATGGTAAGTAAAATATGAGTACATGTTCGTTCCCTTAGTAATGGTACTGTTAACCGAATTCCAGAACAATATGGCTTCAACTCTTCTCAATCTTCCTCTTTCGCCTCTGAATGCTACTCCAAACTATTCTCTCTCTCCATATTCCGGGAATCTGCTGGTCAGTTAAAGTCCGGAGTAAAACTATTGTTCACAGTGCAGTATTTCTGAGGCTTTTAGATTGTATACAACATTAAAATCCTGACTATTCTCAATTAAATCCTTGTGTTTCATGCTAATGGCTGGTAGGGAACTCGCGGTCAAAACTGAAGACGCCCTTTCCCGAAACTGGTGATGTTGAGCTTGAGAAATATAGTGTTCGAGATGTAGGTTACGACTATAAGCATGGTCGCATTTAATTCCTCCTAATCCTCCTGAAAACGGTCCTGAAAACGGAGTGGGAACGGTCTTTATGCCCACGGGATATCCTAGAAGGCCCCACCCGTTTTCGCGTTCCGATTTCTTCAGTAGACTTTTCATTGGCTTTACTTGAATAGGGTGCTGATGCAACGTTATTGATTTTCGACTGCTCGCTCATGGATGCGAAGCGTGCACAAGAGTGATTCGTTATCACGTACCTCGTAGGAACAATTTCCGTTTCCCACAATGTTTTTCAGGACGATTAGGAGAAATTGAGCTGGGTCAAGCTCAAACTCCATAATCAACTCCACGTGCCTCATTTTGGCCCACAAAAACCCAACATATTCCGTTTGGTGATGCGCTGCCTTTAAGCGAGTGTTCTGCCGAGTAGACACCTAAGTTACCTAGGATAGTTTCCTTGGAAAGACACACTGTGGCGAAACGCAGCACGTTCTAAATATTCAACCGAGTTGTAGTCTTGAAGAGATTTTCAGTATCGTATGTGAACTTATTCCAGGGTAATATGACACCACCTTTCCCTAATCTCAGCGTACCGCCACCACCTCTAGGTGGTATTGCAAACTTTTGTCCTCCTGTCTTTGCCAACACACCAATGGTGAGTTACCTTTTTACACTCAATGATACCTCTACTGAAAACTGAAAGAATATGTTCACCTTGTAACTGGAAGAATATTAGTGTCACGTAGCCTGAATTACAGGAAAATCCAATACCGCGCCCACCACCCATGTCTACCCTTCAACATCCAACTTTGGGGAATACGCTAAATCGTGGATTTGTTCCGTTTACGGAAGATCCATCAGTGAGTCGTGTTCTACTATGGCGAAGAATTTTGACTGGAGCCTCTAGGCAGCCCAGATAACAGCGATATTTCCTACAACATAGCTGTATTTCAGAATAATATGACATCCTCTTCCGTTTCTCCTAACATCCACGTCCCTCAAGGCGCTTTTACAGGGCCCGGTATAATTCCAGGTACTCCACAGGTTAGTTTAATTCCAGCACGTGTAGATAAAATCGGCTGAAATTCTGGCAGAACACCAGCTTCACCACCTAATAATGATAGTGAAACACATCTTGAATTTTAGATGAATGTTCCTCCCAACATCCACGCTCCTCAAGCGGCTGTCGCAAGACCCAGTGCAGTTCCAGGCACTCCACAGGTTAGTTAAATTTTGACACTGGAAAACAATATCGGCTGGATTTCTGATAGCACATTCGCTCCACCATTTATTAAACGTCGTGGAGCAAATACTGGATTTTAGATGAATGTGCCTCGTAACATCCACGCTCCACAAGCCACTGTTGCAAGGCCCGGTGCAGTTCCAGCCTCTCCACAGGTTAGTTTAATTTCACTACTGGAAAATAATATCGGCTGAAATTCTAACAGCACATGTGCTTCACCATTTATTGAACGTAGTGGACAACAGCTTGGATTTTAGATGGATGTTCCTGCAAACATCCACGGACCTCAAGCCGCTGTTGCAAGGCCAGCTGAAGTTTCAGGTGCTACACAGGTTAGTTTAATTTTCACAGTGGATAACAATATCGGTTGAAATCCTGAAAGTATATATGCGTCACCACTTATTAAACGTAGTGGAGTACATCTTGAATTTCAGATGGATGTTCCAGCGAACATTTACGGTCATCAAGGCGTTGTTGCAAGATCCGGTACAGTTCCAGTTGCTCCACAGGTTAGTTTAATTTTCACATTGAACAACAATATCGGTTGAAATCCTGGTAGAACATTTGCCCAACACCTCTAAAGAGCAGTCTTCACTTCTGGCTGACGCTGGACTTTCAGATGTCTTTTGGTGCTCGCTTCGTTCGCCTCAGGGCTAATTAAAAATTTAAAGCAGAGTCACTTTTGGTAAATTTCTGCCACGAAACTAAACATGTTTTTTTTTGCTTTTAACAGCGGATTTCTTCCCTTTTTTTATAAGTATGAACATTGTAAAAGATTTTTCAGCTTTCTAGCTGAACGTCTCAGTACTACGTTTTAAGAGTACTAAGATTTCCTTTCACATTTATATTCCTTTAAAACTGCGACAGTTTCGGAGTTCTTCTCGTCTTCCTCTCAACAATTAAAATAATGAATGAGGAATGGTATGATGAGACTGAATGACGTGGACGTCATCATCATGCTGGTAACACTAAGGATCAGCTGGCTCCTATTAAAGCGGTTGTCTGTATGCGTGTATCTAATTTCTGAGCAAATCATCTGGCAAACATGATGAGGATAACGCACAAAGAAGTGGACATAAGGAGGAGTACATTTTGGTGGAACGCGATGCAAGCCACCCGTTCTACCTCGTCTTCCTGCCTTCTGACGCCGCCGCATCTGTTTGACTCTGTAGGACCCGTCTCAACCCACCCCTATGCCCGCTGGCGCCATCGGATCGCATCCCATTTTTCTCTTCTTCGCTACCGGCGCATCTACCTAACGCACAGGACTTGTTCTACTGTCTTCTGGCGCCGTCGGACCCGACCCACACCATCCTTCTGCTTTCTTGCGGTCGTGCACCAGTTCGACTCAAACGGACCCGTCCCCCATCTTTCTGCTTTCCGGCGCATACCGCTTCGACATTGTGGGTCCCGCCTCACTCCTCTTTTGACCTCAAAGCGCTCATCTAACGTCGTGAGACTCGTCCTACCACACTACTCCACTTTCTATCTACCCGACAAGTGGGACTCGTTCCACTGCCTTCCGGCGCCAACGCGCTTAACTTTCGCCTCCCGCTCTGTCTAGCCACTTAATGGCAGAAACACTTCAAGATGTTCAGGATTCTAACTTAAGCACGACGTAAAAAAAGTATTGAAGGCAAAAGTTTGTTCTGCGTTTAGTCTGCGCGGTTTTTTTTTACAACCGCATAAAAGACCGGAGCAATAAAAACCTTGTAATTCTTTAAAAACAACACAAACACATAGTAAAGAACGAGAAATACAACAAACTAATAAAAATCATTTAAATGGATGATAATAGAAAGTGTTGCCAAGGAAAAAAAGCAACTATGTGTACAAATGCTGTTAAAGACGAAAACATTCAAAAAGAAGTAAGGCAAGGATCTAGTCTGATGCTATGATTAGACGTGTAACAAACTTTCACATTTGATTCTTTATGTTGTTTTTAAGTTGGAATCTTAAGAAGACTAGCTATTTTCCTGCAACAAAATTTAACAACGTAAATGGCCTTCTTAAATACGTTATATAGGAAAAACTTGCAGAAAAAGTCATAATAAAAAGATAATGGCTAGACAATAATTATAAATCACTATTTCTTAGCACAGGATCCTCGAAGAAAAGGGTATTTCATCTTTGAAAAATCTCAGAAGAAAATTTTGGCAAAGAGAATACGATAAGTTTGCGATATATGAATGCTCTAAACAGAATCTCTCACCAAGCCTGTACAGTCTAGTCACTTCTACTGATTTAGCCTATGGTATAATCTAAGAACTAATAATTTTTTCTTCTTTGTAAAATTGGAGGTGAACATACTCATGAAGGTTTATATGTTCTTCTTAACAAATAGATTTGAGTAACTTGCCTTATCATCCCTCTTCATAGATTACCGTAAAATTAATGATAGTGGCTCAGTGGTTGGATAGTCGCTTGAAAGGTGGGTGGCCCTGGTTCGGTTCCTGGTAATGGAATAATTTGTCAATTATTTTCATGACACATACACACACGAATCAAGCGCTTTATTACATAGCATGACAGTGAAGTACATCTTGAATTTCAGATGAATGTTCCTCCTAACATCCACGCTCCTCAAGGCGCTGCTGTAAGGCCCAGTACAGTTCCAGGTACTACACAGGTTAGTTAAATTTTGACACTGGAAAACAATATCGACTGAATTTCTGATAGCACATTCGCTCCACCATTTATTAAACGTCGTGGAGCAAATACTGGATTTTAGATGAATGTTCCTCCTAACATCCACGCTCCTCAAGGCGCAACTGTAAGGCCCAGTGCAGTTCCAGGTACTACACAGGTTAGTTAAATTTTGACACTGGAAAACAATATCGACTGAATTTCTGATAGCACATTCGCTCCACCATTTATTAAACGTCGTGGAGCAAATACTGGATTTTAGATGAATGTGCCTCGTAACATCCACGCTCCTCAAGCCACTGTTGCAAGGCCCGGTGCAGTTCCAGCCTCTCCACAGGTTAGTTTAATTTCACTACTGGAAAATAATATCGGCTGAAATTCCGCCATAACATTTGCTTCACCATTTATTAAACGTAGTGGAGTACACATTGGATTTCAGATGAGTGGTCCATCTAACATCCACGCTCCACAAAGCGCTCTTGTAAGGTCTGGTTCGCTTCCGGCTACTCCACAGGTTAGTTCAACTTTAGCACACAAAATAATCACCTGTACCACATGTGCTCCTGTTGTTCATGGATTCGCTCGAGTGAGCACCAGTAATACTTCCATTTGTTCCGATTGCGCGCAAGGATTGGCCAGTAGCTTCTTTACTTGAGAACGACAGAAACAGCATTAAATCTTACTTTAAAGGCCTTCGTGGAAAGGTTTGAGCATCGAATGGGCAGTCTGCCTGTAGTGTATTTCATGTCGCCTAGTATCCAGTCGCTCACAGCTTAGGTCCAGCGATTGTTGTTGAAATACATTACGTGTCCCATCTCCTAATTTTTTTCTCCCTGGCATATGTGGCAGCCTCTCTGATCTTCGATCGTTTACGTGGGGCTGAGCTTCGATTCCCGCCGTACTAAATATTTTCGATGAAATTATTTCACCCTGTCAAAGCCCTAGTCAAGGCTTTTTTTCTCTTCGGTTGTCATATTGTTGTAGAATGAAGAAATTTTGGCCGTAAACCTGCTATATAACTCATAAAGTTTCTTCATGTATTTGTTGGAAGCGACTCCAAAATACTTTCCTTATACCGCGCATTCCTTTGATTGCTGATTCTTCATCAGACCAGTCAATAATGGCTCTGCAGAAACAGAGTCCTCCTTCTGAATTCATCTGCGTTCCGGTGAGGGTACAAGGTCCCTTTTATTCCGTGGTTAGCTCTCTATCCGCGTCTTGTGGATGCGCCATGTAGCTTCGGAACTAACAAGTTCTGATCTATCTTCTGAGGGATCCGCAGATTAGGAAATATTATCGGCAGGAATTGTGACAGAAAAATTGCTTCCCATCCATTTAAGATAGTAAAAAAAAACATCTTGATTTCAGAGGAATGTTTCTCCTAAAGTCCACGGTCTTCAAGGCGCTGTTGGAAAGCCCGTTGTAGTCCCAGGTACTCCGCAGGTTAGTTGAATTCTTACACTGAAAGATACTTAGCTAATTAGATGATACATCTTCACTGGACTTGTAGATCCCAGCATCTTTTCCAATTGTTTCTTTCTCTCGCCATCGTTTTCCAAGGTGTTCTCAAGTTTCGTGAGTGACGTCCTTAAACTGTACCCAGCTGAGCTTGCTGCTGGTCCATCCTTGCAGCGAGCACATCACCTCATCTCGATGGCGGCCTCGCTTGAGGGCGTTTAACATCTCTTGGCATTCACTCTAGCACTTTTTTAGTCTATCTATCGTCGATTATTCTCAAAATGTGGCTGCTCCATCTACGATTTACTTTTGCCATGTGTTCCGCTGATATGCAAAGACGGGAGAAGTTCTCAAGTGGTCTCAAGTCGCTGAGAGAGCTGCGAAGACCGGCTAGATGTCACGTGCGCCGGTTGAACTTTAGAAGACATCTCTCTCAAAGGCTCTGTAGAAAGTAACTTCCCACAGGTGAGAGCGATGTCTGCCCATGTCTTCGCTGCGTAAGAGAGCGTTGGAAGAAATGTCGGGGCGGACAAATGGGGACGGAGCTTTTTTTTTTTTTTTTTTTTTTTTTTTTTTTTTTTTTTTTTTTTTTTTTTTTTTTTTTTTTTTTTTAATTTTTTTTTAAAAATTTTATAAAATTTTTTTTTGTTTTTTTTTTTTTTATTTTTTTTTTTCCTTTTTTTTCTTTTTTAATTTTTTTTTTTTTTTTTTTTTTTTTTTTTTTAAAAAATTTCCCGAAAAAAAAATGGAAAAAAATCTTTTGTCAACTCGTATGCCTCTGTTTTTCCAAGAAAGTGACTTCATTATCCATTGCAATGCAGGCGGTAAATAGCTTCGGTGATGGGCTGTATCTTATTGGTGCACTGATCGTAGCAATTGGCTTGTGTCCTTACATACGACGCCTCCACACCTTGACCGACCAGCACTGACACTATTACATTCGTTAATACGCTATCGAAGGCTTTCTAATGGTCGATGAAGGTTAGAACAAGACGGTATTCGGGGAAAACATCTATTACCCTCGATACGTTCAAGATGTAGTCCGTGGAGCTGATCCCGTGACGGGATCCAGCTTGTTGTTGAGGTTGACCTTCATCCAGCGTAATGAATCCAGTCCCTCGAAGAGGTGCGGATCTCGCCTTCGCTTAGCAAGGCTGTTAACGGAATGTTACATTTGCAGAGGTTCTGCGACATTTCCTTAGACTTGTCCTCCTTTGTGCTGCTTCCAGAATACACTCTTACCTGTATTTCGAAAGATCCTCATGCAAGGCCTTTCTGGAGCTGTTTGCATCTGACCGCTCAATGTGCGTTCGGATCAAGCGTCAAGGTCCTTCTTTCCAACAATTCCTTAGTGGCCTTCGAAATTCAGCCCAAATTTGTCGAGCGCGGCTTCGAGGGACGTTCTGCACAGTCTCGCAGTCCTCTGAGCAGGTCGTAGTCCACGTTTGGGCCCTCTTTGATGTGACAGTCACCTTGGGACAAGGAGCCGTCAAGTGTGAAATTGTCGTATACGACTTCTTTCCACCTTCATTGCCGATGGCAGATGTTCTTTTCCATCGTGCTAAGAAATCAAAACCAACACCGCCTACATTTTGCGACAGAACCTTTTCTATGCGAATGACGAGTGCGCCGTCGATGATCTCTCAAACGTCGCTCTAGGGCCAAGTGTGCAGAGTACTGATGCAGTGGACATGATGGAGTGGCAAAAGGACTTTCCCCAAATTAAGCAACCATGCCATGACAAGCTTAGCTTTCACCAGAGGTCGTCGTCCAACCTATATGGACCAAGGACCCACCTTGCGACATTCTGCCAAGACGGTGGTGAATCTTGGCAGTGGTTCACTCTTAACTAGGCTTTCAATTCCGAGAAATCGGGATGTCGCATGTGTCAAACTCCTTCTTGGTTCGAGAAAGGCTGCCAGAGGACGTACCTCTGCGACGTACGGTAAACTGCTGTGGAGGACACTGAAATATGTCAGCTGAAATTCGGAGAGCACATTTGCTTCACTACTCAGCAATAATAGCGAAGTACACCTTGGATTTCAGGTGAATGTTCCTTCTAACATCCACGCTCCTCAGGGCGCTGTTGTAAGGCCCGGTGTAGTTCCAGGTACTCCACAGGTTAGTTGAATTTTGATACTGGTAAATAATGTCGGCTAAAATTTTGGCAGCAGTATGTTCACCACCTAATAACCATAATGAAGTACATCTTTGATTTCAGATGAATATGCAGGCTTCAGCTCCTGTTAGAGCCAATCCTTCACCTCAAAGTACTATCACGGGCTCTAATACTCGTACTTGTGTCAAGAATACAGCCACGAGTCCAGTGGGTTGAACTTATTGACTCAGTTGAGATAAACCATGTTCTGAAGTAGCAACAACATGTACTGCAGGTTCTACACATACATAAATCCTAAAAATCACATTTGAAAACTGGATTTTTATTACTTCGAAGAATTAATCTGTGCTAATGGAAATCCATTCCAAGTCTTCACCACTGAATTACAATTTAATATAATACCACAATTTAATATGCCCTACGATATCAATCATTTTGTTTTATCTTCCAATTATTTTCGACGCTTTTCTGGCTGTAACTTGTGCACGTAAATCGATTAGTTGAAATTGATGAAAATCCGCATAGAGTCTTTCAGAAATTGGAAATTTGCATCAGTTACGATAATGTTAGCTATTTTTAGAGTGCTCCGCAGCCTTTGCCAAAGCCTTTGCCGAAACGTCCTATCGTTACTAGGCCTGCAGCTACCGCTAGTGCTCCTGTAAGTTGGACCCAGAAATTCTTAAAGCTTATTCCATAAAAATTTGTATATTTTGCACTACAGACGCATGGACATGCGCCGCCACCGAACGCAAATTTGAGCGCAGTGAGTTGATTTTTTAATACTAATTGGGATTATTACTAGGCAGTTTGTCCTTCTTCCGAAGGAGTTATTTCCTGACTTTCCAGCCGGAATATCAGTGTCTACAGCAGTTGACTGGGGCACCAGTAATGAACGCACTGGAAAAGCCTCTGTTTGCTATGTGCATTAAATGTAATACTGAATTCTATGAATTGGTGAGCTGAACTTTAATCTTTCTTTATTTTTTATTTTTCTTAATTCTAAATCGCTTCGTAAGTTTTTGTTGTGCCTATAGATTTTAGCAGTCGTTTACCGTATGAAATAGCGAAGTATAATCAGGTCAAAACGACGTGAAAATCTTCGCCGCAGTTGCGTGCGCGGCTGCGCTCGAAGCGGCGCGGTGAAGCTAGCGGTTGCGATCGAGGTGAGACCATCGCGAAGTGCAGTGATGAGTGCTGCTAGCAATGATCCCACCTGGTTCACAACAAGTGCGCTCGACCTCACCGCTTCCAGGGCAGCTGCGTACGCAACTGCACCGAGCATCATATCGTTTTGACGCTACTTTAGAGTCATGTAGTGAAATATAGTCGAGTCAAAACGACATGAATCACGAGTGTAGTTGCAGTGCATTTGCGTACGCGCTCGAAATGCCGCGGTGGAGGCAGCAGTTAGAACCGAGTCGGGATCGCTGCAAACTTCAGCGGCCCCAACTGGGTGGTGCCAGGAAGAGTTTCACCACGCTCCTAGCCGCTACGCTCCACCGAAGCGCCTCGAGGGGATCCGCGTACGCAATTGCGTACGTGCTTCATTTCGCTTTGATAGCACTATAATTCACCAGATAATCGTAAGATAGGCGATACAAGTGTTCTGCTTTGAACATGAAGTGCCAATCCTATAGTTTCCCTTTATTTTTATCCTTAATTTCTTCGTTCTAGGGAGCTGTTCATTAGCTGTAGTTATTATGTTCTGTTGTCTCTACACAATTGTTAATAGGATTAAAGAGTCCAGTGAGCAACCCGAGGTGACCGTGAAGGTCGTCGGAAGTCGCCTACATGATAGGAATCCTTGAACAGTTGTTACATGTTGACGTCACTTTCGACAAATTTCTCTTTTTGCAGAAACCTATGGATTTCAAACTGCTCTTCCCAGCAGAATCTATTCAAACATCGTCGAATCTGGCAGATCTGGTAAGTTAATAAAGTTTAGTACAGAAGGTGAAAGAAATTCGGGGCTCCTTCTTGTTTGTTTGTTTATTTTGGAAGGAGACGAGGAATAAGGCGAAACAAAGTCTCATTCACTCCTCAGAGATCCTCAAAATATTATTAAAATAGTATTATTTTCACGTGTGAACTAAATAAAGTTGCAGTTCGTAATAGATCATTTACTTCAAATACACAGCTAATCATACATTGACTTAGGTTTCATCCTTATCCAGCGGTGATCCGGGAGCTTTACAGCCGGCAACTTCTACGCATACGCATACTCGTGCTCCTTCTGCCTTGGTTTCTGATGTTTCGAAGTATGTCCGGTTTTTTAAAACACTTATAAAACATTTGCGAAAAAGTCTGTACTTGATTATTCTTGCTCATCTGCTCGTGGACCCTTTTTTTCGTTCGTAAATTGAATTGACAACGGACACGAAAGTTTATGGGACCCTATACTACAATGGGCAACAATACACGTATTCTTTTGCCGCGTTATAAAGAATTCGAAAGTAATAAATAAATCAATAATCACTTAATACATTTCCTTTCCTGTCAAGCATGAAATCTAAAAGAAAAACAAAATGCACACCGTTGATCAATGGTCCCTATGCGAATACGCCTACGCTATCGATTTCAACTCAGAATCGTTTGAGGTTTATGAACGCGTGTGTAGCCTTGCAATGAATTGTGGGTGCGATACGATAGCTCCATCCAGTTTTTATCCTCCCAACCAATCCGAAACCTTGTAGGAGATTGACCTCAGCGAGGTGAAAGGGTTAGTTGGCTCTGGGACGGTTTCGAGCTATCGATCACGCCTTAACAGCCGAACCTCTTACCAACTGCGCTACATCCGCCCAATCAAATCCAATCGTATCTAATTGCGCAAATTCATATGTAGACTTTTTGTATGCTTTGATTTTTGGGAATTTATATGCTGTGATTAATAAGCTGTCAAGAAGTTGTGGGATTTACTACATAGCATATCTTTATTGGGATATATTTACGAATTTTTTCTTACCATTTTCTAAAAATGTCATTCTAAGCGATGTGATTAACGTGAAATGATACTTTCAGCGTTGGTCCATCATCTTCTCGTGCAACTCAGCAGCTGGGACGTCACGGATCTGCGCATAGTCTTTTGTGTAACCAAGACCAACCAACCTCATCACACCAGGAAGGTCAATTTTTTCTTCCTTCTACAAGTCTTTTTCAATTTATCCTATGCATATGTTCATATAGATTTTTAGACATGTACCGTCAGTCTTGCGAATTTTTGAGAAGCAGAGGAATTACTCCGGAACCCAGTCCTACGGTTAGTTCTAGCTGAATTTTAATATACATTTATTCTTGCTTGTTTTTTTAAGGATTTAATATGTAACCAGATTATCGTATCAAATTATTAAATTATCGTAATTTAGCACAAAAGAGCGCAAAACGTTATTGTTTATGAGGGAATCGTAAGGGCACAGGTGAAGATACTAAAATTTTTTATTCAAAGTTTTTAAAATTAAAATTTCAAAAAGATTCTCGTTCAGCGTTAAGCATTTCTATGTCTCACATTTTGTATAGGGAAATGTTTGGAAGATTTCATTTCATATATCCTGTATTCTATCCTGATTTACGATATTTTCATTGGAAATCGAATCAGACAGAGGGGAATAGATTGACGGAAGCCACTAAGAATACGCTGGTTACAGAAGAATATTTGTTCAACCCTGTAGTTTTTATCACTCATGCTAAAAGCTTTCGTTTTTGCACTAAAGAATCATAGAGAAGCTTCAGATGTTTTTAATTCAGTTAATAATTAATGCTAAAAAAAAACAATAACCTCCCATGACATTAATTTAGCATCGAAAAACTCACATTTCAATGTAAAATTACAACAAAAAAAACTGTCACATACCGTCACACGGTTGTAAACATCTACACGTAAACCACCATTTTCAATACAACCTCTCAAAAAGAGTTTTTTTTTTCTTTAAATTTTTGAACACTAATGACATGTTCACGTGCTGGAATACCCATATCAATTTATCACTAAATAGAGCAATTGTATCGTTAGCTCAAGGTGTCGTTTCAGGAGTCATAAGTACGATCGCTGTATAGTTAGGTCAAAACGACATGAAGCACGGTGCACATGAATCTAGGTGGGAATATCGAGAACTGCAGCAATGAACTGTTGTAGGAAAAGTCCTCACTTGATCCTAACCGCTACGCTCCATCGTACCGATTCGAACGCAGTCCCTTCCGCAACTGCATCGCGTTTGATGTCGTTTTCACTCTAATATACATCCGGAGAATAATGTAGAATTTTTCAAATTTTTTGTCATATACTTACACAACGTCTAATTAGAAAAAGATCTATTTTTATTCCATAATGTCATTAAGTCTTAAAATAAGAATAAAATGAATGTTTTGAATAAGTTACGAATGATAGCATATTTATAGGTGCAAGGGAATCAGAACACTGCCACGATTCGCCGTACAGTTCCATCTGGGGTGAACTCTGAATGCAACTTTTCACATTTTTCATATAGCTGTTATTAAGAATTGTGCACTGAAGACACTATATTTTACTGGAACTACTTATTTGATTTTTTTAAATCCTCTTTTTTTAGCGTCGTTCCACTAAGAATATTGGAACCAGCGGAAACAGTGCTAAATAAACACCATCTCACCGTGCTGCAGAATTAAAGGCGGCTTGTGGGGAAATTTTCGGTTTTTGCTCTCTTCAGTGGAAGATAAGGCTTAGAACATTGTTTGCAATTATCATTCAAAATTTATCAATTGAAATAGAAAGCATCGCTTGAAATTCCACCTATAACAGAATTCAAATGCATCAGAGCTTAAGTTTTTTTTTTCCCGACAAGACAACTCTTTGCACCCAAATGACCAAAGAAATAAAACTTAAGGTATGCGGATGAAATTTTTTCGACAGAGCAACTCTTTACGGTCGTATGTGTAACGAAATCTATCTATTTCTATCTATATCTATTCTAAGCGACTTATTTTTTGAATAATTCTACGAGTGACATGTAGGAAGTTGTGTCGTTGGGTACACTGATGCGTCTGTTGGCCTTTGGCTTCTGAATTTGTAATGTTTGTTTCGAATTCTCGTTGTCATGCTTAAAAAACCGCTTCTACGACCGTATCCGCCACTGGAATTAGCCTAACATCGAAAAATTCCCCAAAATGTTACCTTTAAATTTTGCATCATCATAAGCACTTATTCATGTACCATTTCTTTTTTCAATTATAATTTCTCATCATGCTATTTTTTTTGTGCCTCAACTATATATTTGGAATTCTGAAACCTTTCGAGATCTTCACAAATATTATATGCTTATGTTATCTGGGCTTTTTTCTCTTTAGGTAATATTTTGGTTTGGTATCTTATTCTATAGTCTTTCTTAAGATTATAATTTGATTCATCTCTCTAAATTGGGTTAATAAGATTCTAAAATGAACTCTCAACATGAAGATGTATTTGATCTCTTCATTGTTCCTCTTTTGCATTCATTGTTGTTTTTTTAAATGTTACTGGCTACTGTTTGCTTAAATATTCTCCTGATCTCGAATAGGTCTCATTCCGAAATGTAATCTCCAATAAAATCGGTTCTTTCTTCATTTTTTCGTTTAGCCGTATCATTTTGTTTCTTGTGTTTATTTTTCTAAAATTGTTTACGGCCTCCGCATTTATTTCATCTAGAGTATATTGGTTCCTGTGTAATTTTTGGTAATCGGATTGAATCTTTTCTCAAATTTTCGTTTAGCCGTATCATTTGTTCCGTGTGTTTATTTTTCTAGAATTATTTACGGTCTCCGGATTTATTTCATCTAGGGTATATTGGTTCGTGTGTAATTTTTGGTAATCATATAGGATCTTTTCTTAAATTTTCGTTCGACCGTATCATTTTGTTTCGTGTGTTTATTTTTCTAAAATTGTTTACGGCCTCCGCATTTATTTCATCTAGAGTATATTGGTTCCTGTGTAATTTTTGGTAATCGGATTGAATCTTTTCTCAAATTTTCGTTTATCCGTATCATCTGTTCCGTGTGTTTATTTTTCTAGAATTATTTACGGTCTCCGGATTTATCTCATTTAGAGTATATTGGTTCCTGTGTAATTTTTGGTAATCGTAATGGATTTTTTCTTAAATTGGTAATCATATTGGATCTTTTCTTAAATTTTCGTTCGACCGTATCATTTTGTTCTGTATGTCTATTTTTCTAAGATTGTTTACGGTCTCCGAATTTATTTCATCTAGAGTATATTAGAGTGTATTGGTTCCTGTGTAATTTTTCGTAGAATGTTTTTTTTTTTTTTTTTGCTGAGACTTCATTACAGACTCCGAAATAATTCCATCTCGAGTCTTGAAGTCCTTGAGCCATATTAGTTGTTTTTGTTCAATTTTTTTGTGTTACTCTGTAGAATAAACCGTTTTCTGGCTCTGTTTACTGTATGATTTGTTCTGTTCTGTGATTTTACGACTTCAGACGTTCGTATAATATCGTATGACGATTCATTCATTATAAGTGCGGTTGATTATTCTCTTCTCCGGATATTTTTTGGCTAATATAAAAAAATGAGACTAGTTCCCTTTTTAATCAGCGAGGTGGAAATAATCTCTTCTACATAATCCCTGGTATGTGACCATGCTAATAATCTCGTAGTCTATCTATGTTGTTTTTACAATGCTGCACGTGATTCTCCGGAAGCAATTCGCAGTCCCATGGATTTATATACATAGTTAAGGTAAAAGTGTAGTTGTAGTATTAGTCTTAGAGGATCTATGACATTAAAGCTAAAGTTACCAGGATAAAAAAGGAGGATAGCTTCCTGAAATAAGACCACAGCTAAGTGCCCCCCCCCCCAACTACATTTTCCCCATAGTTATTTGTAATGGTTAGTGGGAATGTTCTCGAATCGATCAACTAATTCAACTAATATACATCCTAGAGCGATATTCCTAGTCTTATCCATAAGTCTTAAGGAAGAAATACAGAGAGACAGACAAACAGACAGAGTTATTCATTATTACACTCAATTTCTTCGCTCTTCATTTATTATTATTATTATTATTATTATTATTATTATTATTATCACTATGAATTATGATTCATATTTATTTTTATTCTTATTTATCAACTCTTTATTCCTATATGTGTCTCCTTGGATTTTTTTTTTTTTGAGAAATCTATTTTGTAAGTGAATTTTGCGGAGAAACATCTCTACTAATAGAATAAAGATATTCGTAGAAATAGCAGAAATTGATTAATCTTAACGAATAAGTAGTAATAATAACAAGTAAGCAAGTACGCCAAACTGAGTATATGGATTATGTGTAGTTGGATATCCAGAAATAACGTAGTAGTTAATGTAATAGGTAGCAATAAGTCTAATAAGTCTAGTCTACGTTGGGGATTTGTAATTTCCTTTTGATTTTTAATTATCATTGATTATTTTATTGGTAATTTTAAGGATTTAGTGAGAATAAGGATTTTTTTTTCTTGTAAGAGATCCCTCGGAGAAGCGTATAAGTGAACTTCCGCCTTTGCTAAGTAGGCGGAACGTAAAACAAACGGCACGCGATTAAAAGGGTGTTCAAGCGCTTGTGACGTGTGTAACGTTAAAAATAGCGATATCATAGAATTTCTATGTTCTACCTTCTATAAATTCACATACGTACATTTACGTACACCTGAGATTATTTTGTTTGAGGTTTAGAAATGTGGAGCGCGATCAATAATCGTGCGACC
Source organism: Necator americanus (assembly GCF_031761385.1). Classification (NCBI taxonomy): domain Eukaryota; kingdom Metazoa; phylum Nematoda; class Chromadorea; order Rhabditida; family Ancylostomatidae; genus Necator; species Necator americanus. Next base: position 3,712,036 of record NC_087376.1, read on the forward strand.
TCATGATGTGCGTGCGCAGTGTGGTGCATGTAACGAATGTTTCGTTTAATGTACCAAGATTACCGTTATTCACATTATTGATATGTTTTTTTTCTTCTTTTCGCCCTATTTCATCGAAAATTACAGGAAGCTTATCGCCGATACTGTTTATCGATGACTGTTGCATTACTGTTTCCATGCGCACAGTGTTGTCGTCCGTGATCGTCATCCTTACACATATCGACCGATCGTCATGTTTTGTATAGTCGCATCCTGCAACTACCGCATATCATCCGTATTTTTGACCATCCCGGACGTCAATGACGATGCCGGAAATGCTATGTTTTTTCGTTGTATTTACTCATCGACTTGCTTTGTTTACTTTGGTCGAGCGTCTAACGATTCCTCAGCATTGACCGATAGAATACGTTGCTATTACCGCACTTTCACTTTGCATTCTTCTCTTATTTTTACAGTTCTTCATTATGTCGAGTTTTGTTTTTTTTTTTTTTCTAGTTCGTTCCAATCATGGATCCGCTCTCTGCAGCGGAACATACGAACGGTCGTCTGACCAGTTGGGTGGGTTTTGATGAGATTTCAATGACGTCACCCATTGCTGGACAGACGACATCATCTGGTCAAAATCATGGGATTCGTCCTGAAAGTGTTGACCTCTGTGATGGACGAAATAGTGTTGCAACAGAAGAGCGACTTGAATTGGAAGATAACGAGAGAGCAGTTGTTACTCCTCTCCCGACAAAGGAAGTAATTGCTGGTGGGTTTGGCATATCGCTTTTTTATTTTGAATTTGTCCTTGGTTTTATTGTGATCCTATCAATTCTCGGTTGCAGTTTTGCATCTCATTTCTTCGAACGAAGCTAAACAGGTTCTTCTTTGAAGAGCAATACAGAAAGCTCGTTTCTGTTTGGGATAATCGATAGGAGGGCGTTCACTCGTAATTCCCTTCTTCATTCCCTCTTCTAGATCCATCCGCCCTTAGTCAGGCTCCTGTTGTCGACGCTTCCCAGGAATATCATGAGAAACGCCCCGTAATCATGACCAGAGATGCGGATCCAATTCGTGGAATAATGACACCTGGAGGAATTCATTTAGGTTTGATTTTAATTATTTATAGTTCCCCTTCATCGAAGAGTTCATCTTTTCAGTAAACAGCAAAATCATCGCCACCGTTTATCCTGAAAACACCATGTGTTCATGGGTGATTCCACCTCGTTATGATCCATATTCAATTCCTTCAGTTTTGGCAGCGGAAGGTTTTACCGTAGGTTCCATGTCTAAGAGGGATGTTCATGCTTTTTTGAAATTTAGTTCTATATGGATCCCTATTCCAGATGCCCGCCGAGGATTATGTAACAGCTATGGAGCTCATCACGAATGATTATCGATTCAGAAGGTGATTTCACTTTGTTCATTAGTTTTTAAAAGCAGTGTCTAGAACGAAATGAAAAAGCAAAACACCGTACTCTCATAATTATCCTGTATCTAGTCGAGGATTGTGCGGAATCTCCAACTATCTCGCTTTTAAGGGAAGAAAAATGTATTGACCGATCAGGCATAGAAATTTTCGTGACATTCTTCACTCGACTCTTAACGTTTGCTTTTGCAACAAAGTTCAGTCGATTTACATTCTTTTAATCCTTTTTTGTTGCCGAAACAACTTCACGTTACGTTACACACCTGCTTCGTTCATTTACTCTTGACCTCTTTTCCAAGAAGAATATTATAGCTTTTCCTCATTATACTCTCGTTTGGTGGCATTCTGGATGACATTATCCATCGTTATCCTGCTAGTGGTACTGTTTGCCAATTCCGAGGGAGGAATTCTTGTGATGTCGTTTTGTCTGTTCTGGTGTGTCATGTTATTTGCTGGAATTATCGCATGTGCCATCATTCGGAAACAGGTGATTTTAGGCAGTTACAGTCACATTGTTGTTCACATTCAACGTTTTAATGTTTTATTTGTGTTTTCACATTTTTTGTTTGCCTTTTTAGAATGAGTCATAGCTTGCTTTCCTATGAATTTATTAATAGGCATCGAGAATTACTCATCAAGAATTCAACTGAATACAAAGTCATCATAGAAATTGCAGGTTTTATGATCTTTGCCTCTGCGAGTCTTTCAAAGCACTGATCGCTGACGAAAATCGATGACAGAATGGCGTATTCAAAACATTTTTTCCATCTGTAAATGCAGATTTTGTATGCTAGTAATCAGAAATCAGCAGAAACATTTTTTTAAAAGAAATTAAACGGCTGCAACGGTATCCTTACTCTCTCTCACACATCACAAGGCGAGCATTGATGTAGCGCCTCTGCTTTCTTTGTTTTCTTTTTTCTAGGATTTAGTTTACATTAATCTTCACTTTGTTTTCAGATACGTATTGGCCTCAGACACTGTGTCCAGTCTGCAAACAAAGTGTTGATAAAGAACAATATGATAGCTGGTGTCGAGGACAAAGGGCAGCTGAGTTGCCACAAAGTTGTTGTAAGTATCTTTTCGAGTATTCCAGACACTTCTATTTTTTTTCGGTCTGTCAAAAAAGTTGCTTGTTGAATTTCTTCACATATGCACTCATCTTTTAGTATAAAATCCTTCCAAAAAGAATAAGACGAAGAAGAATAACTTTAAGTGCCCCAGCGTTTAAAAACAATTAAATCTCTAGCAGCAGGCTTATGAACATACGTTCATGGTTTCTTTGATGAGATATGCGAGGAAGTTCCAGATTGACGGAGTTGTGTACTTTCTCGCTGATATCGAACCACCATGTGTCTGATATACACTCTGTTTTGTAATCTACACGATGTCCACTGCTTAAGTTCAGAAAACTCACCTATTGCATCTCGTATTCCTTTTTTGCATGGAGTTTTCTTTGTTCATAGACAACTCATACAATTCATAACTTAGTTATCGTAATTTCCAAACCTCTATAACGAAATAGTATCCTTGTGTCTGGAGCTCCTCCATAGAACCCGTTCAAGTTATCTGTTCTACTATATAACTTTGAATTAAAAAATTTAGGCTGTTTTTAGAGGAGAAGACTGAAAATAAATGAAAGTGCTTTTTTTGCGTACATAGGTGCGATAGGGAGAAGCCGGACCTTCCTCAGGTGAAGGGGGTTTAGCTCTTGGGGTGCAGCTCAAGTGAAGGGGGTAATTTCGCCAACCATTTAAAAGTGAAGGAGATCCCTTCCCTAACCATTCACAAGTGAAGGGGGTCAGAGTACGGGCTCCGGACTATCGCATTTATGGTCCCTTCCCCAACCGTTCAAAAGTGAAGGGGGTCAGAGCACCGGCTCCGATTATTGTATCTATGTTTGCGTATAAAGCTACTTCTATTTGTACTCTCAGATTCATATGATGTGGTTCCGACTAGAAGATTGTCTTCCGGACATCGAACGGCTAATTCGAATTGAGGCCAGTGGAGGAGCTGTGGTATTTGGCAGTGGTGCACATACGGCTCCAGCTAAAGAAATGACTAAGAAGGAGGTAATTTGTCGGATCTTGTTTTATTAAATCTTTTTCCATGAATCTCACTTTTTGTCCAGTTTTAACTCGTAACGAATGATAGTATTTTTGAACCCATTAATTTACGTGTTGGTCTCTGTCAGAGGCCTCCCATCCATACGGAAGTGTCGAAATTTTTTTGCTTTCATGTACACTACGATTGTCATCCTTTTAATTCAGATAGAAGAAAAAGCACGCCATCTCATCCTCAAGTATAGTCAAGAATATGTAAAGGACACTGCCAGGGTGTGTTTGGTTTTCTTTGAATTTTATACTTATACAGTTATCTGTGTTTGTCCTCGTCTTCTCGTCCTTTTTTTTCTCCCTGTCCAACAAAGTTTTTAAGTATCGTCTCGTATTCCCAAGTAGACCTTCACTGGGTGTGAGTGACTACGCTCCGAAGCACTGTCCTAAGCAACTGTGTTTGTGCCAATACATTGACAAGGTACGCTTATTTTAGTCCTAAACCTTCTTTGATGCTTTCCCCAATTAGTTTCTTTTATTCGCGTATACAGCGATAGGGAAACTGTAGCGAGAAATTACAAAGAAACATCTGACGAAAAAACAACCCATTGTGTTAGAAACTCGATATTTAGATAATCTCAAGTAATTTAAGGGTAGTTTTTGACTTTTGAGACCTTGCCATTCGAAATTTTAGCACGCACGAGTCCTTTCGTCGGTACCCTTTTTGTGTAGCTTTGCGTAGAGAAAGTATCCTGGGTCTGTTTGCAAGATCAATTCAACTTCTTTTAGAATCACTTCAATCGTCCACCAAAAAAGTGGTATTCACATTTTGTGTAGTACAGAGTTGTTGCTCATGTTATTTTTTGGATTGTAAAACTTAAACTTTTCTTTTACCCTCAAAATGACTGTGAATTGCTCACTTAGTATTACGATTGTAAGAGATTTATCGTAGGTTTATTCTCGTTACTTTTGTTAACAGCAGTGCCTTTGGTTATTCAACCCATTTTTCAATTACTGGTTGCAAGTCTGTAAGATATGTGCATAATCTTTGAGTAATTGTTTAACCAAATTTTATTATTGGTATCTGTGGCTGTGAGCAGTTTCGTTGTGATCAAAATGTTGTGCCCTGAGTCATTCGGTTGTGATTACTGTTTCCATGTGTATAAATTTTCAATGATGGTTGGTTTTTTTTCTTTAAATTGAGTATTTCTCTGAGTTATTGGTAATTGAAACACAGTTCGCGTTATACGAGATATAAAAAGGTGATTGGCATTAATGTGGAAAAACTTTCTCCAACCATAATACACCACCATTGACATTGATTTCTCATGATGAGAGGAATGCCTCAGATGTGATTCATCTTGTGATATTCATATCATACTCACGCAATGTTCCCGAATACAGTACACCTATGATATTAAATAGAAGAAAGTGATTTTGTTCTATTGAAAACCAGGTCACTGATGTGGTAACTACACCACAATTGGTGTGAAGCACAAGATATGCAGAAAATTTGATCCTACAGTGAAATGTAGATTCTTGTATTTGTCTTTTGAAACAATAGTTCAGTGTTTGAAGAATGTGTGCAGCAAAATTGCATAGGATTCTATTTCTTCCATAGAAATTGATTTACACTGTTTTTAAGCGGCTGCATGTGGACATTGACGCATTATTTAGAAAAAAAATGGTTGCATGAAGTGTACTTGTAGTAGACTTTTTAAGAGACATAGGAGAACGGCAAAACTTGTCTTTTTTTTTTGTTAGAAAGAAGCCGGGACGCTAACAAAAGCTTTAGTTTGTCCTTCAAGTTGGGATATTCTTACCAACTATGCATACAATCCTAAGATTGTAGTGAAGATTCCATGTTACGACAATCCTCGCGATAACCGTAACGCGATGTGGACATAGTCGGGTCAGAACGGCCAGAAGCTTGATGCAGCTGCGCAAACGGCTGCGCTCGAGGTGACATGGTGGAGCATAGCGGTTGGGATTGAAATGGGACCCTGGTTAGCCCCAATATTCGCTCCAGTCAGCTTAATGTTTGCGATGGTCCCACCTCGATCTCAACCGCTAGCTCTGCCGCGCCTAACTCTACGCAACTGCACTTCTGGTCGTCTTGACCCGACTATAACTATGTCGGGTCAAAACGACATGAATGACGAGTGTACTTGCGGTGCATTTGCGTAGTGCTCGAAACGGCGCGGTGGAGGCAGCAGTTGGGACCGAGGTGGGACCGTCGCAAACTGAAGGGATGGATGGTGCCACCAACGGTTTCACCGCGCTCCTAGCCACTGCGCTCCATCGAAGCGCCTCTAGAGAAGCCGCGTACGCAATTGCGTACGCGTTTCATGTCGTTTTGACCCTTTAACTTCTGACACCTTGTGGATTCTGAATGTACCAGTCAGTCAGGGTTTACTGTGCTGAACAGTAAATCAATTCTTCTCCGATTAGACGTGTTCTACCGCTCGCCACCTTACAAATGTTCTCAGAATCCCTTCAAGTGAGCTGAACCTAAAGGCTGTGCTATTGAATGGACAATCCTTCAGGCTAGTACTTTCTCTCCCCGAAGCGATTTTCTTTGTATTATTTCTATTCAGTTTAAAATCATCTTAGGTGGCGAAGTTTTGAAGAATCATATTACGGAGTGGTGGAAGGTTTATTGTTGTATGTAAAACGAGTGAATGATGAACAGATTGAATGGAGCTGCCTGGGACGTGCACCGAACAGCGAAAATATAGATGTGGTCACGAAAATTCAAAAATACTTTCAGGTATGTAAGATTTCAGAACTCAGAATGGGTTTAGTATGGTTTCTTTGATTAGGACTATAATTTAAGGAGTTTTTTCTTTCAAAGGTGTAGCTAGAATTGTCCAAAATTGTTAAAGAGCGGGGACATTTTTAGATGGACGTCTCTCTTTCCAAATTATGGGAAGAATGGTGCAATCGTGATACTATCATGGCTAAACTCAAAGACATCAAAGAGTTGCATGGTATCCGAATACTCAAACAGGAACCATTAGAGACGTTACTCGCTTTCATCTGCTCATCTAATAACAATATTTCAAGGATTTCAAGTCAGTTGTCATACTGTGCCAATGCATGTAGAGCCGATTGATTAGCTTTAGCTATTTATTTAGGTATGGTAAATAAACTAGCAAAATTATATGGTGATTCGATTGTAATTGATTCCTCGATGCAGAATGATCATGATGTGCTTGATCGGTTCCCTGAGTTGGGCTATGCTTTCCCATCATTGTCTCAGCTGAGTGCCGTTCAGGATCAGCTGGGTACTGTGCTACGTGAACAATTATTCGGATATAGAGCCAATTATGTGAGGTGAGATTTAATATTTCTTTATTTTTGATGATGTTTTTGGGTTAAAACAATTGGTATAATCCAGAAAAAAGTTCGAATTGATGTTATCTGACTATCTGTTTGCGTACTGGAGAGAATGTTGCAAATTTTGTCGCACTTTGTCTGCTCTGAAATATGGCGCTCTCCTTAAGTGTCACCAATTCATCTTATATGGAATTTCTCGGGATAGTTTTTATTGAAATTCTTTGTCAGACCATTCATAACGAACTATGGTGTTTTGGAACGAATTACGATTCTCACATTTGATAAGAGCAAAACAACTAATACCTCATACACGAAGGCTTTCAAAATTATTGAGACGGTAAAAAAATATCCTTGAATCGATCATACTCAGCGAAACTGTTCGGCAACTAAGCAAAATGCCTTCGAATATTCTTGTGGATGTTCAAGCTCTTCCGTGTGATGAAATCCGAAAGTTTCTGCTAGGATTTTCAGGCGTTGGTCCCAAGGTATCGTGGATTCTACTTTTTTTTCTGCGATTTTCTTTCAAAACGTTAGTATTTTTAGGTTGCAGAATGTGTGGCGCTAATGTCTCTTGGACAGAATCAATGTGTCCCCATAGATCGTCATGTTTTTGAGGTTTGTTCTTTGCCTTCTACCAAAGAGTGCCTCTACTTAATTTCGACTAAATTTTACTTATAGATTACAAAAAAGTACTTTTTGCCCGAACTTAAGGATTCCGGCTTGACTGACGCGTTAAACCGTCGCCTTGGTGAGTTGCTTACGTTGTCAGATAATTATCGCTTTTTTCACTCCGAAACCTTTTGTTTACACCTTTAACTGAAATGTTCGGTCTTTTAGGAGTATTGTGCTGCTACTTATATAAGAACTGCTTACCGGGTTTAAGTAAGAACTGCTAATTTTAGCTCAGAGCTAGGGTGGTTAACGGCGGAGTATCACGATTTTGACGTGGTGCGAAGTCGACAGCGGAAGCGGTAGCAGATTAGGGATAGCAGATTGCCGAACCCAGCGTGGTTCCGCTCATCCTTCCCCTAATGCTCGTAAAAAACAGCGTGGGAACCGCCTTAGTTCCCAGGATACGTTAGAACGCTTCTCTATCTACACGTTCCGGTCCTCTCAGCACCCTATTCACTGCTTACACTTGGACAGGTTGGTGACATCATCGATTTTTGACCGCTCGCACTTTGATGCGGCGCGTGCGCATAGGTGGCTTAAAGAACACCGTTTTCCACACACCGATTTTTTTACGACGATCAGGAAAGGATGAGCGGAACCACTCTAGGTTCCTCAATCTACTACCTAATCTACTACCCGAATTCTACGCTTTCGCTGTGGGTTTCGCACCACGTCAAAATCGTGACGCGCTCCCTTCAAGGATGGGCCTTGAACTCCTGTTTTAGTCTACGTACCACTCACTACCTAACATTTCTGCGTCTTATGCACGAGTTTCCTAAAATCGACAGTACATATTCCCGCAGCAAAATACTTTCACCGTGCAACGATACGATTTTTAGTGGAATTCTATGAAGAAAAATTTGGACCTTATGCTGGTTGGGCTCAAGCTGTATTGTTTAACCAACAATTGGAGAAATTTGTGCACAGCTCACCTGTGAAAAAACCTATACGTCAACTTGGAAGCGAGATGAAAGCAAAAACTAACAAAGGAAAGAAAATACTCAAGAAAACTCGCAGAAAAGGAAAGGCTAGCTCATGAGACGTCACGATGAGAGTAACGATGGAATCAATTGTTCACTCATTTTAGCCTCATCACGTGATCTTTCAGAGGATCTCAGTGGACATTTCTTTCCTCCTATTTTATTTTTATTCTGATTTATTTATTCTCAACCTTTTTCATTCTGATTTCTAACATATCTAGATGTAATTTGTCTTTCTGTACTTTTTTTTTCAAACCTCGAATGAGTTACCATGTTGCTACGTCTCGGCTAATAAATTTGATATGTTAGAAGTTTCAAACATTGTTTGTCATACATTGTCGTCGATTTCCAAATTACAGTATCCGGCAATTATCCTGCAAAGAGAGGAGAAATTCCATTTCGAATGTGAAATCCTTGAAATGTCGCGATTTACGAACTCGGAGTCATAATTGCGGTGAAGCTTAACTATTACTTTCCTATTAAAAATGACATGGAACTCAAATGCGGCAAAGTCGGACTATTTGGAAGTCTTATTCATGCACAATGATCTTCAATAAATGTCAATATCGATCGATTATCATTCACCATCGGATAAAATACATACGGGTGCATCCAAAATGCTTCAAAGACTATAGACTTGTTAAATAGAATAATCTTAGTGGAAGAGGAGTGATTGAGGGAAATCGAGATGATGAAGTCAGCTCTGTGATGAGGGTAGTAAATAAAAATCAACTTTTAGTTACTATTTCCATCGAATGAACTACTACATCGATTGAGTGGCCTTTCGACCAACACACTAGCCCTATATTTTGGAATTACATAATTTCGGAGGCTGAGGTTCGCATTTTGTCACTCACTACCTCCTTTTCACGGAGTACTTTTACATTTGTTTTTAAATGAATTTACTTGTTATTCAAGAAATTTGTGTTGCGGAGAAGCTGGAATTATCCTGAATGCAAAAAGCTGGAATTATCCTGAATGTTAAAGGTAGTAATCCTCGAAAGAGATGCCATTTCTATGGCCTACACGAAATAGGGCACATATAGCACAATGTTATAGCAACGTTAGTATCTGAACATTAAAGTGGTTGGAAAATATCTAGGAATAGTTAAAAAATGTCATTTTTCTTGGAACGACACCCATCCACAAGGTTTGGAACACAATTTCATCTCTAATAACTGCGAAATGTAGGTTCTTTGGTGTTTCGCCTAAAAAGAACAACATAAATAAGGATTATAATAGATGCACCGGGTTTAAAACCGTACTTGGGCAACCTACAGCACTTTTGACCAGTGCACTTCATGTAGGGTCAGTCTTCAGAACTCCCCGTCCTTTTTTCCTCAGATAACCTTGGGGTATATTTATGGGTCCCGGAGGACGACGGTCCTGATTAGCTTTGGGTGCTCGAACCATCAATCTCGTAAACTTCCTGGAAACTTATTAACACTGGGCTAGGTCCCAGAAATTGTTAACGCTTGGAAAACCAAAATGAACCCCCATCTTTCATCCTTATTTGGCAGGCTAGTACCATCGCCTGAAGCGATTTTCCGTATTTTCGCTGAGGCGTCTCATCCTTGAACTTAGATCTATCCTGCCTTCTCTATCCATAACAAGTGCTCGTACAGAATCCATAAATTCTTCACTGTTTCCTAGCCGTTAGCTCGACAGAATGTCCGGCAGTTCAACGTAACAAAACGAAGAGTTGTTACAAAAATCCCACGCCCCCTCTTGGAATTTTTATTTATTTATTAACATACACTAATGGTTAAGCAGAGAAAAAAAAGAAAAAAGAAAGAGAAAAAAAAACTGAGCCTGAACATTAATATAATCGGACCCCAAATTATTGTCAATGGAACGTGGCGCAGTTCCTTCCGTGACGGATAACATATCGAACATGTTTGACCTATTTTGGTTAGGCTTTGGCGATATCCTGGACAACAGCACTTTTTTTCCAATAATTTGATAAATTTTGCTATATAATTGTGCAAGTTATGTGGTTCGAACGTGCACAGAACGTGTACTCAAACGTCTGATTGCATTTGGAACAAGCAGGGGAACCGTGAACAGATAACACTCAAGCTCGCATACAGGTCCTCCAAGACGAGTAGGCTATTTATTTATTTACCTATTAAGTTCAATAAAGTTCCAAAATGATATGGCAAGGATTATACGGAATAAATACAGTAAGTACATAGTGAAAAGATAGAAAATGAAAACAACGAGCCCGAATCAATTCTGTGTAGGAATTCCTGCCTAGAAAATTTAGTAATTAGTGTTTATTGCAAGTAATCATGGTATTGACACAATATCCACGTTAATGTTGAGGTGATATATACCATCCTCGTGCTTATAACTCATTCCGGTGTTCCTCTGTCGATATCGATTTGACCTACGAGATCTACCTACTGTAAGCGCGAAAAATTCGAAAAGTTCTAGAATTCTCGTTAGGTCGGTGGCGTATCGACGAGCGCATGTCCTAAGATTTTCTCTTTTCTTCCATGAATTTGTTTGAAATAACGAGTTTATCGATCATTAATTTATGTATTTATTTCGTATATAGTTTTAAGGTTACTCGGCCTCTATACTTGTCTAACATCATTTACTGAGAGTATTGTATGTCTTTACCGTTTGACCCTACACTTGATTGTAGTGCTGCTGAGTATTCGCTTGGAAATGTGAGTTTACTGAAATTATCTTAATCTTTCAATTTTTTCAAAGCATGTTAAAGTTTTTTTTTTCAAGAAAGGACGAGCACCTCTAACCAACTCACAAGGCCAAGGAAATATGTACAACTCACCACGACCTGCGCAACAGGAACAACAACAACGGTAATTTCTCTTGGCATTATATTGTAGTTCTACAAATAATACAAATGAAACTGTAAAAATTTTTCTACGTTAAAGAACAGTGGATAGCCCTCCTCCTCCAAAAGGAAGTCTTGAGAGGTTCAGGGATTACGTGGGACGTACTTGCTGTTCATGTTTCTTGAAGGTAATTTTCTCTTTATCGACAGTCGATTGAGACAATCTGTGTAGGTTTTGCTTTAAACAAGATTTTAGTTGCCGGCAATGGTAATTGTAATTGTAATGGTTATCATAATTGCTCTACTTCTGGCATTAATACCAACCGTTGTAATTCTGACCAACTCGGAAAAGCAACAACAAATTTTGTACGGCGAAGAATTGGATGTACAGTTGTTAATTTTTCTTTTTAAAAATTGTCACCCATGAATATAGAAAACACCTCCACCTCAGCTCCGTCGAGAAAATCACATATTCGTAAAACCGGATCCTTTGGATGATGAGGACGATGTTATGGACGATATGAGACGTGACGGAATACGTATTGTACATGGTATTCCATCCAATGTTCTCCTTCCACCAAATGTCTCGCTTTGTGAAGGATTTGGATTCGCGTGCACAAATCAACCGGTGAGTGTTTAGTGTTGGTCATTACGTATACCAGAAAACTGTAAGCTGAGTAACTAACATTTCTAGAGTGTGGTAATAAGCACGGCGCTTCGATGTGACGGGAAGAGTGACTGTCCGGATGGATCGGACGAGTTGAACTGCAAAGGTTGGGGGACCTCCAACTTTATTTTCAGAAGTGGCCGGGTATTCAGACTTTTTATACTTGATTCTGTCAGAATTCGCATAGTAAGTAGAGATACTAAGAGAGTTATAAATTGAGCGTCCCAAGAAAATGTGTCTGATTGTGTCTCTTGGAAGGACGTTTTTGCCAAATTGTTAAGGGTTTTTATTCTTATAGGAGCGATGCAAGTGTTGTCATGAAGTAACATGTAAACCACGAGAAACTATTCATCTACAAACATGGAATCTTTAGTGTATTCTGTAGGTCAACTTTGTGGTTTCAGATTGCCAATCTGCCTTCTCATGTTCTATATCTCGGAAATCAAAAGTGAAAGTATGTCTAAGAGCAGAACAACTTTGCGATGGTATCACACACTGTCCAGATGGTTATGATGAGGAGACACATTGCAGTAAGTTTTCCTAACTTGATAAAAAAAATTTGTCCCTCCCTCATTCTGGAATCTTTGCTGTAGCAAACCTTTCATATGGTCCTAATATATAGTCCGGTGAAAACGACATCAAGCACGGTGCAGTTACGTAAGCGGCTGCGCTCGAAGCGGTTCACTGGAGACGTCGGTTGGAGTCGAGGTGGGACCATCCCGAACTGCAACGATGGGTGGTGTTAGAGAGGGTTCCTAAGTGGTGTCATTTACAACCATCTGCACACTAAAATGTTGAATTGATGTGAATAAAATATCAAGTTTATGCTGCTTTATGTTTAACATTTCTCGAGAAATGGTGAGATTGTCACGCAAAGAATTTCTTTCCATATATGTACATGCATGATTATCCAGAATCAACATGTGACGATGACGAGATGAGTTGCCCATCAACATCACTCTGCCTGCCTCCTTCATCCGTATGTGATGGGATTGTAGACTGCGACACGGAAGAAGATGAGGTTAACTGCGAGGACTGTAATCGTGGAGCTCGGGTATGTACGAGTAATTGAGAATATAAGTAACGGATGTAGATAATTTGATGAATGCTAAATCTCTAGTTCTGTGAAGTCACTAAACGATGTATCCCAGCAGGGCAGCTATGCGACGGTATTCCTCAGTGTCCGGATAAATCCGACGAACAGGTAGGATAAAGGGCAAACACTAACAGGACTGCAAGATTTGCGTGACTATGAAGCTCGACGTATTCAAAATTTGCCAAGGACTGCAACTGTCGTTCATGTTCTGGGTCTGGTAAGGCGTTGTGTGCAGATGGCATGTGCCTGGAGCGCTCCAGAGTCTGTGATGGTGTCATCGACTGCACTGATGGTATCGACGAAGAGGAGTGTCCAGGTTCATGCATCTTGGAAGACGGCGAAGAGGTGTGTTATTATTATTATTATTATTATTGATCACTAAAAACGTATGTGGTTGCAAATCCAGGTCCCTCACATAAAATGTGCTGATGGACGAAGTTATCCAAAAGCAGAAGCATGCTCTGGGATAATAGAACAATGTGCGTACAATTGTACGAAATGTGATCCACATTTGGCTTTCACTTGTAATGACAAGAAGTGCGTGCCGCAGATGCTTGTAAGCAGAATTCGGTTCCAAAGACTACGCACACTGGATTGTGTTTTGCACACTTTGGATACTTTAGGTATGCGATGGGATTGAGGATTGCTCCGAAGGCGAGGATGAACGGAGCTGTAGTTGTGGAGTAAGTTTCTCTATATGTGAGATTACTAGTATGTGGTCATCCTTGTCAATATACAGGGATTCGACAAGTTCGAATGTAGATCTGCTTCTGGAAAAACAAAGTGTATACCAAAAAAGAAAGTCTGCGATGGAGTATGGGACTGTATGGATGGGAAGGACGAAATGAAATGCGATTCAGTGAGACGTTTGAGATCTCTTGAACTTTTCAAGAAAGGTTTTGTTCTCTTTTTCTTTTGTAGTGCCCCAAGGATTCGCTCCGCTGTCCTGAAGAAGGAAAATGTATCCCAATGATTTCCCGCTGCGATGGCGTAGCGGACTGTCGAGACGGATCCGATGAGAAAGATTGCACGTGCAGAGGTTACTGATCAAGTCCCTCCTCATCTTTATCTTTACTACTAGTGATGTTGTTTTCCAGAGTGCATAGGACGTCACTGGAACACGTACATGTGTGGGGCGACATCTCACTGCTTTAGGAGGGACGAAGTCTGCGCACCATACACACTATGTCCAAATGCCACTAAGGCCGACAAAGTATTTTGTGCAGGAAGAGCCCTTCGAGGTGTAGAATGGACGAGATGAGGAGCTGAGAAGAATAGAAATAAATTACATATCGATGATATTATTAATGGGAATTTCACAAATTAAGCAGTAATGTTGATGCATGTTTTAGCGTATCGCAATATGTACCATTTTGATAGAGTATCTAAGAATAAATTTTGTATATCCTTGTAATATTCTGGTAGTTGCTTGCAAAAAGTTGTTTGGTAGCTTTGAGAGGTCTCAAACATCCACGGAGTGGCCGTAATCACCCAACAGCTACAGAGTACGTTCACCGCACCCTCATGCAATCAGCTTATTACTTATCAGTCGTTCGAACCGGAAAAGGACCAGTATCTTTGAGTTTTACCTTAGTTATATCACAGCCTGTGAAATTGAGTTAGAGAATTTCATCTAAGTGGCTAAAGTGGTAGTCAGATACGGCAGGATAAATGCTAGGATAAAGGACAACCTTTACATTTGTTGAACCAAGACATCCTAACGAGGTAGTGTACGCTCTGAGATTGTGACGGATGGTCACCAGGAAATATCACTTACTTATCGCAGGACGGTAGGGATAAGCACTCTGTGTTTCTGCCTGGTGACAATTTGTACAGAGCTCGATTGATATTTGCAAACACACTCTATCTATACTCCTGACACCAAAAATATACTTCAGTTCATCAAACGAAGTAGAAAATACTGCCTAAGTACTTCCCCTGAACTTGAGAATATAAATTATAAAGTCAGATGTGAACGGCATCATGTTGAGCAGAAGAAAGTAACGCGCCCCAACGAGAAATTTAAAGGACGGCCTTCTGCGATCTTGAGTGGAACACCGAGAACGATACGACTTGGGAGCCCAGATGGGCGGCCTGGTAAATTTCCTTTGCAACGGATTTTTCTGCGGGGATTTTCCTTCTGGAGGGAATGTGGCCACTAGAAATTGTTCCTACTTGCGTCTAGTTGTTTGGTCCAATGAGACGATTCCCGTCTGACTCTTTTTCTTCCTTCTCTTCAGTTGTTGACGTGTTTTCTTTCTGTAGGAGTGCGGGGTTGGGGTTCCTCTGCTCAGTTGTTCCCTTTGAAAATTCTTTTTCGTTTATTTTCTGGTCAAAGGTGTTGCGGTTTAAGGATTTCTCATTCTAAAAGCCCTTGTTGTTCCTTATGAAAGGGTGGTTTTCGCTACTTCAGCGCAGGCGAGTCGGTAGTTGCCTTATTTTCATATCCTCTTAGTTTAGCTTATTTCATTTAAAAAAAAAAAAAACATGTCACTCTACTTGAAAATAGGTTTTATCACTAGTTGGAATCGTTACAATGATTGTGGGACCCTTTTGTTGGTGGTTTCTAATGTTTTCTGTGCTGATATCATTTTGTTTTTCTTTCTGGATGCTTGTATTAGAACTGTTCGCAGTTTTCTTTACAGATTAGAATTTGTCGCTGCAAATTAAATGTATTTTTCAGGTAGAGGGGATGTCGCTTAGCCGCATCCTGCCCGCGGGTAAAAACGCTCGTATCGTAGTTATTCCGCTTCGCAGCGCTCACCACGCTGCTCGTAAGGATTTTTTTCTTTTGGTTTATATAACCTTATTAAATTTGAACTTAACACAGTAAACTTCCAGAGGCAGGAGCGGCCGACCATGTTGAAGCGAGGCCTGAGGAGCTTGATAACCCATCGTTCTTCCAGAAGATCTCTCTACGCTTCCAAGGTAATCTTCATACACTATTTTTGTCTTAAATCAAACTCCACAAGAAGATATTGTTCCTACTCCTGTTTTTTCTTCACTTCAACAAGTTTTAATATTTGGAATTACAGGAATACCACTGAAGGGTGAACTTCATCCTCCGAAGTCCATGTTTTCTGATTGCGGAAAGGAATGGTTTGCTCCCAAACCACTTCCGGAGGTTCCAAAAGACTACAAGGAACATCCGGACAGAGACTTGGTGAGTTCTACTGACTTTTAAAGTTTCTTTCAAACTTTTTATCACATTAATTCTCTAAGGTTAACTATCCCTATCCTGCTCGACCAATGTATCCACCGAAAACTCGGCTTTTGATGATGCCTGATTCTTGGTTCACTCCGTTCCAAAAGGTTACTGGAGTATCAGGTGATTATCATGGGATCTATGTTTTTTCGAGTGCTTCAATGGATATATTTGGTATTACTGGACAATTGATCAAGTTTTTAGCGGAATCTTTTCAGGGCCATACTTATTCTTCGGTGGACTATTTGCTTTCCTCGTTAACAAAGAGTTGTGGGTTTACGAGGAACAGGGACACATGACGGTTGGATGGATTCTCTTCTATCTGCTCGTCTCGAGGACAGTTGGATGTGAGTTGTTTACATATTTGTGCAGTGTGTAGGGTGAATTTTGCGTTTGCAAAATAAGTTTGACCTCTAGTTTACAGAATTCATTGTAGTCATTTCCAAAACATTTTCTATCGCTCTTTTTGCTTCCCTACTGAGGTGCGCAAGTGTTAGCAAAATTACAAGAGATTTAAATTAAAGCTTGTTTCCTGTGGAATTAGTCTGTTATTTCACTTTTTGTGTCTATTCATTCTAAATCGTCAGGCAGCGTCCTATTTCCTCTTCTACACTTAACCAGTTATGAACTTTTATGACTGGTTAAAGCGGATATGGGTAACTGTACATGAATTGTCGAATCTTTTGAAAGTTTACCGTACCCTTCTTATTATCGTTATTGTTTAAATAGGAAACCCGATTGATATAAATTGAGTAGAATCCAGAAGAAAAGATTGGTAACATTGCGTTGTGACGTGAATTATGTTTTGCGTTGCAAAATTGTGTTTGGATTTCCAATTTATTCTCTCAAAACTTTCGGTGCTTTCCACTTTCTCTGAAATATTTTGCTCTTGAGAAATGGCAACGGAACTTGCTTTTTTGTTCCCCTTTTGCGTAAACTTACATTTCCATTCACATATGAATTTTCTTGTTTTTGTTACATGTCCTTTCAGATATTAGAGCTTTACTTTATAACCTTCTAAATTCAATGTAGTTATAACTCCAGTTATTCTTGGTGAGATACTTGATGAAGAGGAAGGGGAAAGAGGCTTCCGCTATTTAGGTCCCACTGTGGTTCTGCTCGGGACCGGCGGGACAAATCTCTTTCGCGAATCTCAATCGCTTTGTGCTCGAGAACCTCTTGTAAAACCCATCCTCCTGTCTCGCGACAGCGTTCGAATATTTCTGAGAGCGTTTCCTTGCTGTTCCTGCATGTGTATTTTTTTAATGATTTAATCACAGAATAAACTTTTAAGACCGAATCGACAATTGGCTGTACGGTGAGTACCAAAAACGCATGGATTACTTCAAGGGATTGATCGCCGAAGATCTCAAGGACGCCGTCGAATTCCGAAAGGTTTGGTCCTCCAGAGTTAATGAGAACACAGTAACTTGAATATTTCCCAAATCCCGTACTTCAGACATCCGCTGCCCAGACTGAATCGTTGAAAGCAGTTAAAGAGGCTTTCCCAGTGATTATGAAGGAGAACATGCAGTTGCAGCTTGAGGCACAATACAGGTATTAGAACTAAAATTTATTCAAATCTGCCTATATTAGTTGTTATTTCTGTATATATCTTTGGAGATAACTAGTACTTTTTAGGAAGAATGTACAAAGTGTTGCCACCGAGCTGAAACGTCGTCTTGATTACCTCAAAGAAACAGAGGAGACGAAAAAACGTTTCGAAAAGGAGCAGATGTTGAAATTCATCACTGAAGGGGTGAGAGTTCTACCTTTTGCGGTGCAGTTTACATCTACAATTATTTTTCTACACGGTGTTACACTGTTGGTGCCGTATTCCATCATTCATTCGTGATCAACAAGACGTGGATTCTCTAAGACAACGTTGCACGCGTTCGTTATGGTGATCAAGGTTTTCGTACTTTCTTCTATTGACTCCTGGTAGTTGCAGTAGTTTTGTTATTTTATTTTCTGAAAACCTGCAGAAATTATCGATTACAAATGGTTATGGGACTGATAGAAGGAGTAGGCATGTTCTCGGTGCTGAACATTGTGCATGAACGTACTAGTGCCATACAAGCCTCCATTGATTATCCCTAAACACAGCTTCGAATCAAATTAGCCATTACGGGACTATTTGTTTACGTTTACAATATCAAAATATCGAAAGTAACGAGAAATTGTCTCCTAATTACTCTGAATTTCTGCGTTGATGCAGAACAAGAATTTCTTATCGCTGGGATCTTAGATATAAGCTGCAAGGTAACTGCATAAGACCATTTTATGTCCTTAGCCATAACAACTGCTATAAATTTTTCCCTGTAAGCACCTCATTTTGGACCTTACATCTCATGAATAATTTCCAATCCTTTATTTCCATAGCTTAACTGATCATTGCGTTCCTGTTATCCAAGGTTATAGACTTTTTCTTGTGATTTAAAACACATTAAAGTTGCCATTGCTAACGTTTAGCCACGATTACTGTCGGGGCTTATCTCGCATTTAGTTGATTCTTTGATTTTCTAAGAAATGAATTTCTAGGTGCTAAATCTGCGAAATCTTCATCACCCCTTCAAATCAATTAGATGTATTATACGTATCTACGGTATATAAAGGTGGCGCGCACCGAAAGAACTTCGAGCGTTCCGGGAGCTGTTTTCTACGACGAGTTCTATTGGAGCGCGCCACCCTCATACACGCGTCGCATTTTTCGGGGCGTTTTTTACAGCAGTTTGTAAGAAGTGGGCATCATCCCACCCGTTTTTGCAATCTGGGACCTCGGATAGTCCTTAGCGATCGGAAGTCCATATCACCCCAGATTCGTAGGGTGATGCCTTTAAATCCAATTTGCTCTGTCATTTAACTTCGGATTCATTGGGGTCTGACAGCTCATTTAGTACTGCTAATATGAGTAGTCAACGGTACTGAAATCGATAGAAGTCGACAGTATTTTTTCTTCACCTGTTAAAGGAAGACAGTTGTACCTAATTGTTTTGTTGTTGTTGTTTCCTTGATATAATATATGTGTTCTTTAAGGTGGAGAAGCAAGCAGCTGAAAAAGCTTTCAAAGACCAATATCTGCAGAACGCTATCCAAACGTTGAAAGGACTTCAGGTTCAGGTGTAAAGAACTATAGAAGAGCCGTGTGACCTCTTTGAGCACAATCAGGTCTAGCAGCTGGAGACAGTTCCTAGTTGTGTTTAGTAGGTTTTATGGCTTGTAGAAGCAGTACGGTTTCGAAAAATAAAATAGATTTTTTCCGTTTGTTTCCTACCTGTTGTTCGATTTGTAATGTATGTTAGGAGATGATAAAATGTGAAGATAAAGTTTCTTGTTTATCCGAGAAATAATACTACAAATTATAATATACAATACAGTGAAATAATTATTAATCCAACAGTACTCTCTAAAGTCAGATATCATTTATAAGAATTTCTGAACATTTTGGGAATGTAGCTGTCGAGAAGTACACGTAAGCAGTATAAGGCTGTTCTTCATTTAAACAATGAATAGATCTTTAGCTACGTTAGATTCGTGCTATTGAACCGTAGTTTTGATCATGTTTTGGAAGTATTTGATGCAATAGTTGTGTGAATGCTGTTCGAAATCTTGTTGACATTAGATTGTAAAATATTGGATTGAGCGTAGCCGAAATATATTGTAGTAGACCTGAAAATTGAATAAATTTGATAAGAAATACACGGATAAACAAAGGTTGCAATGTAATTTGACCTATATTCTACATGCATCCGACCGTACTACTCGTTTTTGTAGGATAACACAAAAAGTAGTTACATTTGCAGCGCAGCAAATTTAATATAGATTACGTGAGAATTGGTTCCTACAGTATAAATGGAAAAAGGTTCAGATTATGGATAGCATAGAATGTCCGCAGAACAAAAAGAGTTATCTTTGAAATAGAAAAAGAGTGATTTCGAGTGTAACTTCATTTATATGCTCAAATATTTAAAAGTAAATGAGAAATAAGAAGTTGCAATAAAAATAGAGTTCTCTAGAAAATAGAGACAAAGTTGAGTACAATTTTCTGAGTCATTAAATTCTTTTAGGAGGTTTTCGAGAGCGAGCAAGACAAGTAAAGTACGGCTAACGTTTATCATATGACCACGCCTTCTTCCTGATAATCAGGGTTCGCAGCAACTATTTAGACTGATTTCTCATGAACTTATTTTATATTTGCTTTTTTTTAAATAGTTCCAGTATAGAATATTAAATAGCCATCATCACATGGAGACCTAAAGGATTTAATTATTGTAAAATAAAATCAAATCATATCGACTTACCAGTAACTGGATAGAGAAGGAAACAAAACATAGAACTGTCGCATTGCTGTTTTGTATATTGAACTATTAATCGTTCTATGTGATATGGTAGATAACAGACGAAGAATACAGCAGTTACGGTAGCTGTAATATAGAAAAATCTCACATTAAAGGCATCATCCCACGAATCTGAGATGGTAGGGATTTCAGGTGGGGTATTCTTATACGGGATAGTAGATTATGGAGAAGGGGTAATTCTGTCCATTTCTTCCTAATTGCCGTAAAAAACGGTCCGGAAGATGCGGCTCGTTCACAAGGGTTGGCGCGCTCCAATCGAACTCGTTGTGGAAAATAGCGAGCCGGGACGCACGAAGTCATATCTTCCGGGCCGTTTTTTTTACGGTAATCAGGAAGTTATGGACGGGATCATCCCCTCTCCTTAATCTACGATCCTGTAGACGAATACTCCACCTGAAATCCGTACCACCTCAGATTCGTGGGGGTGATGGCTTTAAATTTTAAGCGTAATGTATAAAATCTGCTTACATAGCATTTTAATGACCATTCGTTGTGCTTGTTGACTTTTAGGTGGAGCATAATTTTTCGTATGAACGTACAATATACTTGGCTGAGCAGAATCTGTACTATTGGTGTTCCCGATTGGAACGTGTACTCGTGTCGCTGCAGCCATTTCATTGAGTGTGGCTACATAAAAAATTACGTTTTTTTTTTTTGAAAAATAATAACATATGTAGAGCCGTTCAAAATTAAAATAGTCATACCAAGAATGCGTACGTAACAGTAGACAATGAATATCAATGGTAATACGAATGTGACAACCATTGTTAACTAAATTTATATCGATATAGTTGAAAAAATAACATGAAAAAACATACGAGGAAAATATTAGAATAATTCTAACCTCAAATGGATATCTGAAAGGTATATTCTGGCTTGTTACATAGTCACAACTTCCTCGTTGAGAGTCCAACTCTCGATTGTAGCCACAAAAATCCGGTACAACTCGTTTGAACTAAGTTAAAAATGATTGCACGGATAGTTGTCACAATTGGAGGACTGACCGCATAATATTAATTTTCTTGTAAAAAAAGATTTTTTTCTCGAAGTATCCTTTTCACATGTTTTTTTTTTAGTACGTGTAGATTGATTCAAACTAAAAGAACCTAAAAGTGGTTAAAAGAGGTGCCCAGAAAAGACAGTTATTGTCGCATAATTTTCCTAAAAAGGGATGTTATGAAAAATAATTTCCCCAAAATACTATTGAAAAAAAACAATAAGATAAAACACTTTACTAGTTACCCAAAAATTTCATAAACTCTACGACGGTAACTTTTTTGCTGTTGTTTTAATTTAACTCCGCTCAGTGCCGAGAAATATTACATAAGAAAAGAGTTGTACATACCTGTAAACCTATGTACAATGATGGAAAAAATGCGATTATCCATATTAAATATATAAGATATATCACTCTGAAAATGTTCTACTAAAAAAATATCCACAAATATTACATCAAATATTATAAATATTAAGATCAATATATTTGTCTGGAAATCGTTGGATTAGAATTTTTTCTGTTGTAAAGTTGATTTATAAAAGAAAGGAACCACAAATAAGTTGGTTGATTTGATTCAAGTAGTGAAATTTGCGTCAGCATGACGAGAACGGATCGAATTGAAATTTATAATGATATAACGACTCGGACTGCATAAATGAGTAAAGCTCGGTCCCACCCCGATCGCCCTTCATCGCGCCGTTTCGATCACGGCCGCTTACGAAATTCCACCGAATTTCAAGTCGTTTTGACACAACTATACCAATTTGCAAACATTCAATGTTCAGTAAGCCTTACGCCTATCCACTAATTAAAATGCGACACATCTTTGTCGTAATAATGGCTAGTCGTAGTATAATTATACAAAGAGTAGCCAATAAACTGGAAAATTATTCCCATACACGTTTAAGAAATTCTCTCTTGAGCACATTTTTTAAGTGGGACCCATTTAAAAAGACATACCTTCGTTTATCAAACAAAGCTCGATGACTGAATGGATAACATATAGCAACAAAGCGTTCCGCTGTCAATGATACGATAGTCAAAATAGATGCGAATGTAAATAATGATATAGAGGTACCTGTAACAATTGTTTTGACTATCGTATAAACTTGGATTCATAGATTAGGTAAACTTACTCATAAATGCACAATATCCGGTAATTGCTGGTGGTCGGTCCTTCCTCCAGAGATGAAATAAGTCAAACGGTACACCAACAATAATTAAACACAAATCGGATATGGCAAGTGATGCAAGAAAATAATTTGTATGCGAGTGCAGTGAAGCTGTCTAGAAGTATAATTTATTTTTAAAAAATTCCCTTGATCTACTATTTAGGAACGGATACAGTAGTAAAAAAAATAATAATTCTTTGTGCTATTTTTATGCTAAAGAAGTTCAACACGCTTAACACTTCAAACTGCAAAAATGACGTTGTTTTAACATAGGAAGGGCACGAACACATTCATATTGCTTTGGTTCAATAAAAATCCTCTTCAATATCTTGCTGGATTTCCGTTCCGGATGTGTGGATTCTTACACGGTGGTAAAGTAGGCAATATTCATATTTGAGAATAGCTTTTCTGCTCTTTGCTCTTAATGTGAGCAGTTTTTGTCCTCAGTTTTTAGGGGAAAAATATATTTCAAAGCTTCACCTACTCAATGGACCACATGGTCCTTCATGGTCAAAAGTAAATGACTGAGTCACGCAATTTTCAATGAGATAGGAAATTTTCTCGCATCGAAGATAAATTAACCTTATAGATAACTAGTACTGTAAGGACATTCCCAACAAATCCAATGCATCCAACAAGAATGAATAAAACAGACAATAATAGTTTCAATGTGTAGGGGATAGATGTATCACTGAAATAAAATATTTGGCAGTTAATTATTTTTTATACGTTAACCAGTTCAGAGAAAAAATAAACAAATATTTGATGCTGACCTGATTTCGGAATATGTAGCTGTACTATTTGAATTGTATATAAACAAAGTAAGATTAGCAAAATTTGCCACTTGATCCAAATGACAATACTGTTTCAACACGTCTACTGGTAGATTAATTACAGATTTCTGTAATAGATTAATAGTAAACTATTGTATGGATTTTAGGATATCATCCAAAAAACAATGAAACCCACTAGACTGCCGTCTTCATCCCGCAATTTCAAATCTAACATCGCTGTGATAACACTATTATTTTCCATAATATCGATCATATTTGCGGCAGAATAATTCGTGAATGATCCTGGTTCTTAAAACATAAACAACTGACAAATAAATTAGTAGAGCCTGGAAAGAAATTTTCAATCGCAAACTTTCCTTCAATGTTACGGATCTAAACAAAACATTCCGAAACAGAGTTCAAGAAACGAAAAACGAAAAAAAAAACGGAATCAAAAAACGAAAGCGAACATATTTGTAAGATGTACGTGCATGCAAGATACATAATGTGATGGGACATGCACGAGCACTTTCAAGGATTTGAAAAACTGTGGATTAATCCCAACGGAACTCTCACTGAAAACCGTTGAAATTGGACATTTGATCAATTACATCTCTTGCAAAGATTTTGTTGATTACTCTTGAAAAAAGGGAAATGGGAGAGCATTGGTCAGATAATCACTCATTGAGAAGACGATATTCCAGATTTTGCATCCGGATGGCTATTTATATGTATATTAGATAAAAAAAAGTATCAGATTAAAATAAGATCACCGCAATAGAACCAGGAATGAGAGTAAAGTAGGAGATGGTTTCGGATTTACTATCGTATATGTAGTCTTTATATAAGAGAGAGATGTAGATGCAAAAAAAGATACATAAATGAATATTAATGAATTTTTGAAAAATTAATATTGCATGAAGAAAATTATACTCTAAACGTGTTGTTTATTGAACGAATTTTGTTAGAAACATTTGAAACTTAATAAAAGATGCATTCCACAACAGAATATAATTTAATTCGAAAAAAAAAACAGATAACAAACGAAAACCGCTGCACATAACTGGAAATATATGCTTATGACGAGAGTCAGACTTACTTTATTAATTGTCAATATCTTAAATCTGAATAAGAAGAAAAAATTCGGAGAAGGAAGCTATCAAGTGCCGAGAAGGAAGTCATTATTCTTAAGAGGCATATTTTTAGAGGAAATAATATGAGTCTAACAGAAAGTTGCATTATAACCCTAAAAATAGGGATGACGTCATATTCTTCCTTATTTAGGTATTTAGATTCGAGTTTAATGCTTCAAATTTCAATTAACCATGGTCTTAAATGAATTTCAAAAAAAAAAAAGAAAAAAAAGCAGCAACGAAACGTGATTACGGTTCAGTAAAATATGTTGATGAAGAATTGATGAAATGGATACGAAATATATGTGTGAAAAACGAATAAATTACAAGTATTAAATGCGTATTTCCACTTTATGAATTCTCTTCATTCGTAAACAAATTGGAAACGAGGAAAATATAGGAGCAGGTGGAATCTTTTAGAAAGGGAACGTTTGGAGTTGTACTATTCATAATATTATGTAGTAAAATGTAATATAATACAGTATAATGTTAAAAGTATTAATATGGTAATATAATATAGTACATTATGGTAACCGAGTGCCGTATGTGACATGAAATTCCCCCTGTAAAATGACAATTTTAGTTTCAACAAAATATAATATAGTATATATAATTACAGAATGCAATATATTGACATTATTTCTTTCAAGAAAAAAAGAGAACTGTATTAGGTTCATACAGGTATATAGGCACAACTGTATTAGATACAGTTGGTTGAAAACGGCTTCACGTATGTTATAGTTACGTAAGTGAATGTGCTAGTAGTGGGACCTTCGCTAGGATCCAATAGGGGTAGCTGTAGCTGAAAGAGGGTCCCACAGCATCATTTCATGCGCAATCGCCCACACATTTGGACCATATGAGGTCGTTTTGACTCATTTGTATTATTTTAACATTAGAAATATCGAAAAAATTAAAGATGGCTCATTAAAAAGCAATTGTGAGGGAAAATTTAGTGTTGACGGAAATGTGCTATATTTTCGATTCCGTATGTTACATATCCTGGAAAATATCTACAAGAAAAAGTGGATTTCTTTGAGTGGGACGAATATTTTGGTAACGACGATATGGTGACGTTTGAAGTTTTCAGTAAGGAACAGCCAACATCCATGAAATTCGACACTTCTAGTTTCAGCCAGATGTCAAGAAAGTGCACGTAGCGTTTGGAGGAATGATCGTTCCATGGTCAAGCTTATTAAAGGTGTAGTTTGAAACAATTTTAATCATTTTCTTATTTGATTACATTTAATGAAAAATATCATCCTTAATCGAATTTTAGAAAGTGATTTTGTGTAGGTTCACCTGATCGATAACTATTTTATTGCGCAAGCTGACCTATTTCAAATCATTCTTTAAGAATTAAATCTCAACTGATTTTATTCCTCATTTCTTCATCTAAAGAGGGAAAAGAAAACTCGAGGTGAAGTGAGTAAGTAAGATCTACTTAGAAAAGGTATTTCCTCACAATTAATGTGTCATATTCGTCAATCTACGATTCCTCGGCTACAAATCTAATAAATTCCATCATCATTTTCCTGGAATAGAATAGTCTACAAATTAAGACCATTTCTTTTTAGGAAAATAATGTTTACATGCGACAAAGAGAGGTCTAGGATAACTGTTACAAAAATCTCAACACACTGGGAATAGCTTTGTAGAATATTTGTGGATTGACTGATGCGATGAGCGGTTGCCGATGATTGCTAGAATGCTGCAATTTGTGGTAACGGCCTAGTCCTCGACGAACCCATTCCACATCCACTACACTGTGCATATTGAAAATCCACCAACATTCAAATGTGTCATGGCAAAATGAGATTCGTTCATGTCGAAGAAACGTGGATAACAACATTGAAGAACGGATGATAGGAATGGTAGTGTGATGTGGGGAAGAAACCGAGACCAATGGATTTAGCTTGTTAGTCGAACCTATTCATGGTACGTCTATCTTTCCTGTAATCCTCCTCTCATATATTTAAAGGAAATATTTGCGAAAATATGGGGAAAAGCGAAAAGAAATCCCTTTCGGAAGCAATATTTTTGAAAACTGAACAATATTTGTCAGTACATATTTGAATAATTGATAAATACTCGAGAGAGATACGAATTACGAGTTTTTAGAAAATTCAGTCAACAAAGTGCACTATGTTAATGAGAGATTGTTTGGATTTGCTTCTGATTTCAGAGCAAATTATGAGACTGCACTCGCGCTTTTCACGGATTGAATTGCATACGTAATGGAGGAAATTATGGAAATTTGTGAAAGATTTTTCTGCGCTACATTATTAAAGGACACACAACTTTGGAAAATGACTTTCGGTCAAGAAATATAAAGGCGGCTAAAGAAAAAGGTTTTGTTAATAACGATTTGCTTAAGAAATTCATCAAGGAGAAGCATAAAACCAGAACAAACTCACTTCAAAAATACTTCGAAGGTTATTGTGAATTCAAAAGCTAAGGTGAGCCGAAAAAAGTTTTCAAAAGAATAGCAAAAAAATTGTTTCCTTCAGAAATTCATGTAAACCTCCAAGAGTTTTGTTGATGACACGCCTTAGGTGTATACGCTTCACACAGCTCATATAATCCTCATAGTTTGCATCTCATTTTTTATAATACTAAAATATCTTCGGTATAAATCGAAAATCCATAGGAGAGGTTATTCGAAAAGCAGTCAAAGTACAACAAAAGTGTCGGCAAGCTGCTTTAATATGGATGTAAAATTTTTACACCACAATTCCTAAAAAAAAATTAGCTAACACGGGGGTTATCGTTCTGTAGTCAAGCCGTAAAATAGTTTATAATAGAGAAAACACTTAACTATACAGTACAGCATACAGTACACGAAAATGTTCCACCGCTGATGATCTTAGACCATAAGTTGCGTTGAAGTGAGCAGTGGCGGTGTTATGATGGATGACGATCTACGAGAGAGAGAGGGGATGAAAATCATTTTGTCCTTTTTACGAGGAGATAAAATCTTTTTTTTTTAAGTAAAATCAAACAACTTCAAAATAAAGAGAAATAATAATCCTACTGAATTTCTAGAAAATGTGACAAATTCCTCAATTTTTCATAAAAGGGGATTATGAAGAACTGCGGTTGCTCCTTATATTTTCTCATAATCATTGAATTATTGTGAAAATTCATATTATCACATGAAATATTAGACAAGAAAAAATAAACTGTATAAAAAATAAATTTAATTTTTAAATGAATTTTGTCTCTGAATCAATTTTTAAAATGGTTAGAAAATAAATATTTTTCGCAAGAGAATCAATTTCAACTTTGTTCTGCACGTTTGCCGATGCTTCATTATCTCCTTTATTAATAAGATTGTATTTAATTCTTTAATCGCTAAAAGGATTGTTTTTAATTTATCCACGATAATTGAGTGCTTAAAAATGTTAAATCAAATTTCACACAAAAAAAAGAATGAGGACTGAAACTTTACAGCTTGTGTTTTGCGACGAGTTTTTAACACGAAAAAAAAAAACATCGGAAGCTGTTTGCTGGTGTGAAAAACCGCATTGGTCTGTGTGCTTACGGAAGAAAAGAAATTGAGGATAAGAGGGGCGCCGAGATCACATGAGCGCCGAAGCCGATCATTGAGGAGAATGATCTATTGCCGAAATTTCAAACACTATAGGAACTAAAACCATGAGAAAAACATAATCAAAATCAGATGTTCGTGCAGAGAAATCTCCATCTGAAATTAATAGAAAAACAAAATTCAAATGTTATCGATGAAAATAATTAATTTTTTTCTGTTGCACACGATTATTAATTCTTCTTTTGAGAAAAAATAATCTGACAACTGTTAAATAAGAAATTAGATTTTATTAAGATACACTGCCTAATTTGCATGTCTATATATATACTGTATACATAAAATGGAATTTAGTATATGTTCAGGAATGAACATATACTAATGAGTCTGTCCTGGCTCAGCAGAAACAGGGAGTCCATCCCCTGAATCCACGGATCTCCCTCACTAGAGGGATCACAGCCGGTTAGTCGCGAGGCTACGTGGCGCGTCCCCGGGTGGCGGATAGGGGGCTAATCGCGGACCAAAAGCGACCTTGCGCTTGCCCAGAGACGCAGGTGGATTCAGGGGATGGACTCCCTGTTTCTGCTGAGCCAGGACTGACTCATGACATCCTTGTATCCCGCACGTCGGTCCGGCCAAAAGCCTGCAATCAAGTGACTGGGAGGTGCAAGGGAGGCGGTTTGGAGTCGCCTCCAACAAATAAGCTCCACATGTCCACAACGGGAGAACGAAAGTTCTCCCAGAAACTCATGGGACTAGAGGCTTGCAACCTGCCCATGGGTTTTAAAATTTTTAAGCAAAACACAGTAATAGAAAAGAGTCTCCTGATTCCGGAGGAAAGCCTGGTACGGTAGCGCCAGGTAGGACGGGGTTGCAGGAGTCATGCAGGCTACCAAAACGGAAAAGGACTAGGATGGCGATCTGTACTTATAACGCACGTACGCTTGCATCGGAAGCGGCCATCGAAGATCTGATGATGCAAGCCAAGAAGATCAAGTACGACGTCATCGGACTGACCGAGACGAGACGACGTCACCCTCTCAACGCCGTATATGAAACTGGAGAAGAACTGTTCTTAGGAACATGCGACAGTAGAGGTGTTGGTGGAGTTGGCGTCCTCGTCAACACGAGTATGGCAAAGAACATCGACTCTTTTGAACAACTTACGACCCGAATCGGACGTCTGCGGATGAGAAGATGTGGCCCAATACCAGCTTTGACTATCTTCGTCGTTTACGCTCCAACATCAAGCTACGAAGAAGAAGAAGTCGAAGCTTTCTATATGGACCTGGAGAAGTTCTACCAAGAAGATCATGCCTTCTACAAGGTCATAGTTGGCGACTTCAACGCTAAGGTTGGCCCAAGAAGAACGCCGGAGGAACTTCACATCGGGACCCACGGCCTACAATGGAATGACCAGGGAGAGAGGCTCGCCGAGTTCATCATGACGACTAAGACCATCCATGGGAACTCGCAATTTCTGAAGCCCTCTTCTTTACGCTGGACGTGGGAGTCACCCGGTGGAGGGTACCGTAATGAAATAGACCACATCATCGTCAATAAAAGGTTCTGCCTGACGGACGTCGGTGTTGTACCAAAGTTCTATACGGGATCGGACCATCGCCTCCTCCGAGGAAGATTTTCCTTCACAAGGAGAGCAGAGAAAGCCGCCAAGTTCAGAGAGAGAAATCCCAGGACTACCATCAACTGGGATCTCTTCGCTACGCTGGCCGGCTTTTGGGAAGATTCTGCAATGGACAACATCGACGAGGAATATGACCGGCTTGTCGAACACCTTCACGACTGCGCGAAGAAGGCTGAGAGTTTTAAAACCACCAGGAGGCGCCTGTCTCTTGAAACTCTTGAGCTGATACGCCAGCGTGGAGCAGCACGAGCCGCAGGGAACCAAGAACTCACGTCCGAGCTCGCAAGGCTTTGCCGAGAGGCGATAAAGGAAGACCTTAAAGAGAGAAGAGCAGAAGTGCTGGCTGAAGCTGCAGAGGCGGGGAAAAGCATCCGCTATGCCCGTCGAGACTTCGCCAGTCGCAAGACGAGGATGACTGCTCTCCGGAACCCAAAGGGAACAGCCATTGCATCGAGAAGGGGGATGGAGAAAATCATCTACGACTTCTACTCTGATCTCTTCGACAGCCATGTCCACTTGCCTCCTCACCATCTGAGGGAAGATGGACAAGTCATTCCAGAGGTTCTCCCGTCCGAAATACGACATGCTATCATGTCGGTAAGAAATCGTACGGCACCCGGTCCCGACAGAATAAGACCAGAACACCTGAAGAGCCTTCCGCCAGTACTCATCAACACCCTGGCGAGGCTCTTTACACGTTATCTGTCGGAATGCAAGGTTCCTAAACAGTGGAAGACCAGCAAGACCGTGTTGTTGTATAAAAAGGGAGATCCACATGACATCGGCAACTATCGCCCAATCTGCCTACTGTCCGTCATCTACAAGCTCTTTACAAGAGTAATCCTTAATAGGATTGAAAAAGTCTTGGATGAAGGACAGCCATGCGAGCAAGCAGGGTTTCGAAAAGGATTCAGCACGATTGACCACATTCACACTGTTTCGAAACTCATCGAGGTATCACGAGAGTACAAGATGCCGCTCTGTCTCACCTTCATCGACTTAAAGAAGGCTTTCGACTCGGTTGAGACGGAAGCGGTCGTGGAAGCCTTGGACAACCAAGGCGTCCCTACTCAGTATATTAAGGTACTTCGAGAGTTGTACAGTAACTTCACGACCGGAATTTCGCCATTCTACAAGAACATCATCATTGACATGAAGAGGGGGGTCCGACAGGGTGATACAATTTCACCCAAAATATTCACAGCCACCCTCGAGAACGCAATGCGAAAGTTGGAATGGGACGACATGGGAGTGAAGGTTGATGGTCGGCAGCTACACCATTTGCGCTTTGCTGATGACATCGTACTGGTAACACCTAGCATCAGCCAAGCGGAACGAATGCTGACCGAATTCGACGAAACATGTGGATGCATCGGTCTTCAGCTGAATCTACAAAAGACGATGTTCATGCGGAACGGATGGGTCTCGGATGCCCCATTCACGCTCAACGGAACGAACATATCCGAATGCACCAGCTACGTTTATCTGGGTCGGGAACTGAACATGATGAACGACCTGACCCCCGAGCTGGGCAGGAGGAGACGAGCGGCTTGGGGAGCGTACAAGAGCATCGAGGATGTAGTGAAGAAGACCAGGAACACCCGGCTCCGTGCTCACCTCTTCAACACCACCGTACTTCCTGCTTTGACCTATGCTTCGGAAACCTGGGCATTTCGCAAGCAGGAAGAAAACGCGGTGAGCGTCATTGAACGCGCAATTGAGAGAGTGATGCTAGGAGTATCCCGTTTCACGCAAGTGAGGGACGGGATTCGAAGTTCTCTCCTACGTCAGCGATCGAAGATTAGAGACGCCGCCGCGTTTGCCAAGGAAAGTAAAATAAGGTGGGCCGGACACGTGATGCGCTTTGATGACAACCGTTGGACCAGAGCCGTGAGCGACTGGGTTCCCCGCGATATTAAGCGCACTACAGGAAGACCGCCGACCCGATGGTCAGATTTCTTCACGAAGTCCTTGAAAGAAAAATATGATGCTCTTCGTGTCCCACGCGAAAGGAGGAACCACTGGGCTACTCTGGCACGCGATCGGGACAAATGGAAGAATTACTGGCGCCCGCTCGACCAGTTCGAAGATCAACGGGAGTCAAGGTGATCAAGGTGATACATAAAATACCGCTACTACTGTTCCAAAATCTGTCGCCGACGGATTAATCCATCGCAAACCGTTGGAGTTCTGTGAGTGGGCAAATTTAGATTTTATCAGTACCATTCAAAAGCAAATAAGCTGAAGATTTCAAATATACTTTTAGAGTTTAGTTTTGAAAAATGTGTTGACTTGAAAACAGGCAAAATTCCTCCAACATTCGTTAATTACCCCAAACCTCAATGGCAATTTTGCCATTGCATATCCGGCGGTTATGTCATCGTGGAACGAAGGAAAGGAAAAGAAGCTGTTCATGGAATTTGCGTTAGTCTCTCAAAAGTGGACGAAATGTTGATTAAATCCGCAATCAGGAGATTATTTACATCATTTTGGTACTCCATATCATATGTGGGTTCGAAATTTTCATTGTCTTTGGAAAATGAAGAAAGTAGTCCATTAAAAGTTAATAAAAAGTCAGAGTTTCGTAGCTGTGAAAAATCTGTTCGGAAATTTTTTGTGAGCGAACAATTTCTTCTTGTTAAAAGTTCAATTTGTGGGTTTCTATCTTTGAAAGTGTTTTGCTTTTCCAGTATCAAAATTACAATTTTGCTCTATTTAGTTATTGATTAAATTATTTAAGAGGTGGTGTGCCAAAATGTTCTAAATAGACTCATGATTACGAATATAATAAACATTTTTTCCAATTTTGAGGAATAAACCCAAATCCTATGAACCCTCTTCCTTCTATGGAGTTATATCCGCAGAATATGCCAATTCCAGGACCGCAGAGGTGTGAAAGTAATTAAAAGGTTGGAGGAACTTTACCTGTTTTCAGGCCACACATTTATGAAAACTAAATTCTAAAATATGTTTGAAAACAGCAGTTCATTTACTTTCGAATGGTACTTTCAAAACATTATTTTCCTTCAAAACAGTCCCAAGAATTCCGACGGTTCGGGACAGATTAATCCGTCGGGTACGGATTTTGGGACAGAAGTTAGTAGCGGTGTTGTATATCTCGTACATTTCATGTTTTTCCTTATCCTATGGATTTTTTAACATAAATCACCATTTCCCAGTATACTGCTACTCTTTGTAAAAGTTAACATTATAATTTTTAAATTTACCTTGTCTTCATTTTACCTAATGATACTTTTTTTTTTGAAATAATTAATTTTGTTTTAATGACTATCACTATGAGTAAAGAAGATTCTTTTCTATGATGAAGACACCTCGGTTAAGTGAAACCTTGGTTGTTGCAGTTGATTAGCTACATATTTTATTCATTCATCCGTTAACATATGTGTACCAGAAAAAAATACGAAAAAAAAAGAAACGAACTTTGTCTGAGTCAGAACATTTTTCAAAAAATTGGAACACAATTTATTGTCACTGAAACATGGTGCAGTTCTTTTCGCCGAGGATAAAATCGAACATATGTAGTGTTAGGATAAATAATAGTGGTTAGGACTAATATCTTGGAATTTCTTGGTTGAATTACAACATCCTTTAGGGTTTCCAACGCTGTAAAAAAAGGAATCATTGAGGTAAGGCCATAGCAGTGGTTTGTATAGGGAATTTTGTTGAAAAGCGCATAAAATGTGAACTTCTGCATATTGATTGTGGATGAGGAAAGTACTCGACTATAAGGCTATAAGGGGAAAATGTCAGAACTATGCAAGTTCTCGATATGAGTGAATTGGCAAAAAGTCCAGGATCACCTCTTGACATGACCACTAATCTGTTTACTTGGATGACAGATGAAAGCTTTGTTAGGACGTCCTGCAGCCAAAGAAACTCTGTAACTATGCCATAATTAAAATGAAATTATGTGAAATCTTTGATTGCGTCAAGTATAAACGAGTAGAACAAAAATTTAACAATGATATAGAAACGAATAAAATGAGAGTAACAGAAGAAAACAATAAATTGCTAAGATTCATGGGCATCTCAGCTAAATGGAAATAAAAGAATAAAAAAATATAATAATGAAAGAATATGAAATAAAAGCTAAATGGGACAAATGTTTAAATATCGATTTTCTTCCCTGTTTGATCAAATTTTGTCAAACCAGCGGCAAAATTAAGGTAGATAACTTATAAGAAGAGTTTGTCCTCCATCTCATCAAACTATAATGACCACAAAAAAAACAGGATTTCGGTCACGCAGCATATTATTTAAGGATTCAATGACGAATATTCTATAATCTCATGATATTGCACTGGTTATCAGGATACGAACGAGTGTACACAAGCGTGTGTTACACAAATGAAGACGTAACTGTGGGAGTATTACCGTTTTTATTCCGTTTAGATAGCAGAGATTGCCGTAATCCCCTTTATTTGACGTAAACCTACGCGCTGTACATAAATATTTATTTAGTAACAGTGTTGTTAATCCGACCGTAGTTTTTTTACGTATTCTTAACAAGTTTGTGCGAATGTACTACGAACTAGTTAATGTCTCTTACAGTATCCCATGAAGAACAATTAACTACGGATTCTGAATGTCAATCACACACTCAGTATTCGATTATTGGTTGTGCACTACAAAATTGATGACGTTAGGATTTTTCAGCGAACAGATAGGCTTAGGGAAGTAGATCACGAATACGCGTTCATACTCAGTTCCTCTTCAATGTTCTGAAAAAAAAGCTGACTGTCCTGCTTCTTGGCAGATGCAGTGTGTACGTTTGCGTTCGCAGATGTGACGAGTTATTAGGTGCCTCGTAGGAAAATTCGAGCACCGTGACCATTTTCCACGCTGTTTTTGAAGACAATTAGGAGGAAATGGGAGCGAGTGTGCTCGTATTCGTGATCTACATTTCTATTCCTTTCTTTTCTTTGGAAAAATCCCAACCCCGTCGATTTTGTGGTATGTTGCTTTTAACTGGAAACTTTTAACTTTTCGCAGAAACATTCTGGAACGATACGAACATTTCAAAGCCCTTTCTTTTGGGAATCTAGACAGGACACAGAAGGATGACTGATCTGTCTTCTACATTGTTTTGTCATAGAAAGAATAAAGTAAATACTAGAGTATAAAAATTATTAAAAAGAATTACGAAATGAAACTATATGTCTGGCCCCTTTTCTCGAGATTTCTAGATGTCTCATTTCAAATTAACATCAGCACCCATATTATTTCCAAACCCAATGTATTGGCGATCTTCCTGAAATCTCTGAACGGTGCAGCAGATTGTCAAGAAGTTCTCGATGCAGTATACAATCGATAATTCGAAAACCCCGAAAGTTACTTGATTCCGTCATCGTTTCGGGATAGATGAATTAATTCCAGATTTTTCCGGAAGGATGTTGACGTGAAAAACCCGTTGATCATTTGCTTCTGCAAGTAATTTTATATCCTACACAAAGCTTTCATAGACCTCTACCTTTAATTCTGATTTAAGCTTTAAGCTGAATTGACGTATCCCAAAACAGATTGATTGAGTTCAATCACTTTACTTTTACAGCTTAATCACAATCTGGTGGAGTGTAAAATAAACGACAAAATATAAACATAGTTGCCCATAAAGCAAACAAAGGATTTTTAGGATTTTTATTTTCTAGAAAAAAAAATGTTGTGGGTAAGTAATGAAGGTACACTGAAATTGAGAAAAAATTGAGACTTAGATCAACAAAAATGAGTATTAGAAAGTAAACAAAAGCAAAATACAAACATTACAATAATATATTTGATATGTTGGAACCAGATGTTTCATCGGAACACACGATATCAATCAACAAGTCGAAAAGAACATGTAATGATGCCAATTCCAGGAGTTTTTCTCGTCTAATGTGCGGTAGTTTCATCCGTCTCCACGAATGAGCGGTGTAACAGGAACGAAATTTATTTTTTAATTAAATTACAGTCTTTGCGCAATAAAGAAAACAAAATTCTTATTAATATTGAATTTCGCTGTTTTATCAAGCAATAAATGAGGCTTAAAGAGCGCATTTCTTCCTAAAAAAATCTTATGGTATGTCTTTTCTAAAAAAATCACCGATATTGTGAAATTCATAAATAGAGCACTTATGATAGGAAATATCAATGCGATTCCTTCATAATTTTATGGTTACAATTAAACGAAATAAAATTATAAAGTGAAATAAACGAAAACGTGTCATTATTCTTCTATAGAGTTCATTTTTACTCATCATCGTTGACCTCGGCAGTGCCTGAGGGTAGAAAAAGTAAACACTGTAAACTCTTACGCAGCCATAAAATGATTAAAAACGAAATTTTTAGAGGTAATAACTCTTAAATTCTTATGTATTGTACACCATACAGTTGTACTTTCATTCATTTTGATTCATTACCGTACTCTCTATACTGTTACTAGTAAAAAACTTGTTGTTTTCTACCATCTTCTTACCTACAGTTGAAAAAAAAACATTTTTGCAGACAACAATCCTTTCTTCAAATATGACGTCCTGCTTTGCTTATATTTTGATCGTGGAATCAGTTTTATCAACATCTTGTGTTTTTTGAATCCTCGAAAATCCGCAGAAAAATCTCCCAACATCAAGAATTATACGTGAAACACCGAGAAGGCGTTATTGCCAGCTGGTTGTCATTGATTTGAACCTATCGATTAGTGATCATGACCTCTGCTAACGTTAACGCTCTTTTTGACCTTTATTTTTGCAGAACAGTTTGAGACTACAGGTAAACAACAGAGGTAAATTGTTGTTATTTGTAAAATCTCCGCTAATCCAGTGACATTCTTGCGAATCCTAAGTCTCTTAATCCTAAGTCTAATTGCAGGCAATAAAACGAAATGCTGTTTTTGAGCTTGAATACAACATTTAATACCACGACAACAAAAATCCACGAACTGCGCTAACAGAACAGAAGAAGGAGTCTGGAGAGTTTTTCACAGAATAATCATTCATCATAAAAGAGAAGAAATCCCTACTGTAATCACTTTATAGAAAATGAATATTTGCAAATGAGTAGTTTTCCGTTAGTAGTAAAAAAAGGAAAAACATCGTAAAGATCGAGACATCTTCATAAATGTTAAGTTAGATAGTTTCTGATTAGCTAAATGGACGAATATAGCAAATCCTCAAATGTGGGATAAATGGAAATACTTTAAGCAAAAAGAGTAAGGAATTAGCGCAAATTGTTATCCTTAAAGTGAAGTAATGATAATAAAGATGTAGTACAAGAAAAGGGTACTTATTTTGTGCAGGCTAGATCCAGAATGTAGCCCTTTAAGAGTTATCAATTTTTGAAAACCGATTTTTAAGGTATTAAAGACCATAAGGTATTAAAGAACATATTAATTATTATTATTAGATATTAATTTTTAAGGTATTAAAGAATATAAGATTGATTTATAAGATGATGATTTGTTAAGCTGAAGCTCTGAATGTAAGATATGATAATGGAAGATTTTCTGTGGAACTGTTTCTAATTACAGTATACCCCTCGGCGTCAGTATATCAACAGTACCTGTACATTAACAGTAAAACGAGACGAGAGTACCTCAAATGTGTGTGGAAAAACCTGGAAAAACCTATCCAATACACATGACTATTGACCAGCGAAGAAGCCTTTGACAAAGAAAAATTTATAACATCGCTGAAACAGTGAAAGTTTCGTGAATATATGAGTCATTAAGCATGAATAGAACGAAACATATTCAAGGAAACTTGTTTTGATGTTTGATGTGAAAAAAAAAACACATTTTCATTCATGTTCGTTCAGTCAAAACTGAATCCATCATTCACAAAGGGGAGTACTGTGTTTAACGAAAGATCGGCAGAAGATCATCAAAAAATATTTTATGAAACAACAAGAAAACAGGTATGATTGTGTCTTAGACACAGGGATGTTCTGTTTCGTTTTATATTTACTTTTTTTGGACTAAAATAACTTAGAGCATATGAGCACCTATTTATTTACAACTTAGTGAAAATTCTTGAGCGATTTATTAGGTGTAAAATCAAGAAATGACAACAAAGGTGTCAGTAATTTACATCCGATTAATCTTCCAAAATCTTCCAAAATTCCAAAAAATCTCTTCCAAAATCTTATTATTTATAAAGTAGATGCATTTACGTTTGGAATAGTAGTCCTTGGATTGTCATTTACACCGGAGTCGAGATCTTAGCAAGGTAAATAAATTCACTATGAAGCCGATATATATATATATATATATATATATATATATATATACCCGATTGCTCTCCATAAACTTGTGAAAGAACGTCGAGTGAAACGATGGACAACTGCTCTTGTTGCGCTTTTATGAGCTCAATGAAGAAATATAGGAGCGTCATAGAGAAGAAATCCAGAAATTTTTCAACGTAGAAATCGTTCTGAAGGTATGATTCATAGTTCATATCAACAATATACATATATAAGCTATATGAATGAGTTTATTGTACCATATCGATTGATACAGTTACAGAATTTATCGAAAAATCGACGTATTGGTGTTGTGATTGAGGGATGATGTCGTAAACCGCATCATCACTCAACCGTCACACCTCCGTTTTCCTCCTCCTCCCACATTCTTGACAATGGCCTCACGCTAGGTTTCCAATACAAACATACGTACATACGTATGCTGGTGTGTCATGACGGGATTCCTATCGTGTTTTTTCCCCTCAAGTGTCATTATTTTGTCGCGACATTAGAATTCGTCACAAGACCAACTGTCAACTGTTGAATGTGTACTGTTCTGTTTATTTAACAACACCTCGAAAAATTGTAAAATTCTTCCATGCATACACCAGTGGATCTAGGTTCTAGAAATCCCTTGATGCTAAGGAAAAAAAATTGCCAAATATACACATGCGTTAAATCCAATCACTTTAATTCACATATAATTCATTGCTGATTTAAAAAGCTCTCAAAATTAAGCCAGGAATAGGTATCCATCATGATTACTGGAAGAAATTAAACAGCAGGCAGAGTGGCATTCACAGTCACAGTTTATTCATTTGTCATCATAGCATCGGACCACAAAATTTACTTAAACTTTCTAGGATAACTCAAAAAAAGTGAAAGCTTTCATCTCCATTTGTTTGGAAGAAACTTTAAAATAGGCACAAAAAACTGA
Organism: Necator americanus; assembly: GCF_031761385.1. Lineage (NCBI taxonomy): Eukaryota > Metazoa > Nematoda > Chromadorea > Rhabditida > Ancylostomatidae > Necator > Necator americanus. The sequence goes on from NC_087376.1 coordinate 3,751,063, forward strand.
TTGCTCCTGCCAATCAAGTAAAACACATTGAGAAGTACGATATCCTGACCAAGAAATACTTTTCCTTGCAACTGTAAATATTGACTGAAAAAAACTTTTGATCTTAAGTAAATACACACAAAAGTCATAATCTTCCTGAAAAAATATTACATCGGGCCATGAGCCTCCCGAAAACTTCACCTAGGATAAATAGAAAGAAGAAAAATGGAAGCGATCCGAAAAAAAAAGCTAGCCAGATTTTCAAATAATGAGTTGAATAGATTTTTCGCTGTGGTGCTACTCAGGATATTTCAAATAAACTCCATAGGGAGAATTAATAGTAAATAATACGGGTCAGTACAAATAATTTGGTTTGTGGTGCAATGAGTTCGAGATACAAAATTTCTCAGGATTAAAGCTTTATTGAAGCCGAAAAAGAACTCAGATCTCAAACTGCTCTAAATTTCGAGGAAATATTTGCTACTAAATTTGACAGCAATACACACCTTCATAAACAACTCCATAGGAGTAAACACAACATTCTGGACATGTCAGTACTTTGTAGGAGACTAATGACATTAGATTCTGGGAGTGAAAATAATCCTTAACAAAATGGATCGAAATGGAGTCGCTGTCACAAAAAAAAATAACTGAAATCGAGAAGGACAACCACTCCGCACTTGGCCTACTAAAAATTGTGCTAGGGGAGATCCGTCCGTGGGGCGAATATAAAATCATGAAACAATAATAAAATGTTTTCTATTAAACTTTTATCAATTTGTGATTAAATATGATATCTAGTAAGGGTTAATTAATTCGCATTCAAAAAAAAAGAAACTATTTCCTTAACTAATTTTTGCCAGTTTACCAATCAAAAACATATTTGAAGTGTAAACAAATCCACATTCACTCACCACATAGATATCTGATATCTGGAAAAAAAATCTATAAAATTATCGTTTACAACAATTCACTCGAATGGTGCAACGGAAGATTGGAATGGAATGTTCTCGATACGAAGATCAAATATTGAATGATCTCCGATACCGAACTCGATATCTAGAATCGGGTACTTAACCAGATATATATGTACAAGCGGACCAAATATCTATTTGTTTACTTGTTTTTTTTTTCTTAATCCTCAACATTACAGAGGAACTAGATAGAAGCCGATAACTGATGTTATATCTTTTCTGAGAATAGTGAATGAAGCTCTTAAACTCCGGTTTTTTTCGATTTGACCTCTTCTAAGTAATTAGACATTGGGACCCAGTCAAAAACGTCCTTAACATTGCGATTTCTAAAAAAAAAACGAAGATGCAGTAGAAAACTCAGTGCTCTTTTCCTTAAACCCCATACGTAGCAAATTTTAAGCTTTTTAAGGTAAGCATTTTTTGTAGGAAGACCCATTTTTGAGATAAGCATCTTATCGCGTTTCAAATTTTCAAAAATTTCGATTGAATTCGAAGTGGAGTGATTATCGTATGCACAGGTTAAAAACATAGATCAGTGGTCTTTCAAAGAAATATCAATCTCATTGATCTATTGATTCTCCTCTCAAACAAACTCTCTCAACAAACTTCGGTGGAATTTTGTTAATAGTACCGTTTATTTTTTCCACGATAACAAAAATAGTTCACAAAAAAAAGGACATTTTCAGGAATATCCCACAGGTATCCCGGAAACTCATTCATTTCGCTATCGATCACATCACGTTGGGATTTTCGTTGGATTTTCTTGGGCGAAGAATATGTAGGGAATAATTCAGTGACTTTTCGTATTTTACCAAATGGTACGTGCTTACGTTTTCCTACCTCAATCACTCATTTACCAAGAGTGCGGATAATTATGCAATTAAAACTAATGAGCAATCTGTGGAAATCGAAGAGACATAATTTTGAAAGTGTATATATATAGGGCGTATCGAGCAAGTAATTAACTGCTGTAAACAGTAGATTAACATCATTAACTCTGAAAAACATTTTTTTTAAAAATAGTTTTAAGAATGGCATAAAAAATGCCTAAATTCCAGTGGATAACCACAAAAGTAGCCAAGAGACAAATACCGTAACACAAACACACACAAAAAAAAACATAAACATCCCAGGTATCATCGCCAGTATTTAGCAAATTCGTAGAACAAATCGAATCACATACGCTTATCAACCACTATATTGATTGCGGTAGAAACTGAGTTTTTGATCTAGAATTTGATCTACGCAACGATAACGATGCGTTCAAATGAGGGCGAAATAATATTTTAGTAGTAAACAACTGGAGAGAACAACATTGTTTGCACTTAATTAATGAGATTGAACTTTAGATAACAAAAAAAAATCACTTGCTCAAACCACTTGTTTCTATGGGAATTTTTCATATAAATGAAATTCAAGCGCGTGGAAAAAGGGAAATAGAAGAACCAATGCCAAGAAAAAATATTGTACTTAATATTGGAAATGTGCTAAATAGAAATTGTATCTTCAAACATCCGGACAATTGAAAAAAAAGGAATAACGAGTGTAGTATCAAATGGAAATACACTTCAGAATGAATAATAACGTAAGTAGCTATTAAAAATAGTAAATAATAATACTAAGTAATAGTAAATAAAACAGTATTTATTATTGAATGTTAGTCAGTTTTCTATTAAACGACTAGCCATTTTGTTCAAATTACATAATAAACTGACGATTTCATATTCGTTCCATAAGTTTACCTAAATAAAAATAATTGTAAATATTAGAGTAAACGAGAATTGAATGATAGTGCCTGGATCTCAGCAGAAGCCCGCTAAAAAGCATTTCAATTAGTTTCCATAAACAATGCCAGTCGCAAACCATATGTTGAAGCACATCAAGCATGTGTCGTACGGATGTACTGATTTAGTGAGGAAAGAATTCGGAACTTCCACCATATTTCTTTTTTTTTTTTGCTAATTTGTTCTTTTTTGGAGTCGGTAAAGATTTTGAAAGGTTCAACAAATAGTGGATTATGTTATTGAAACATACGAAAGCTAAGAACTATGTAAAAAGAGTGACACAAATTGAGTAACACACTAAACACATTACGAGTTCCGAATATGCTGGACATTTTTCACCCACCCTCTTTGATCCATTAATCAACGACTCTTAAATTAGTCGAGACGAATAAACGAAGGACAGCACCACCACGAAGAAATTCGATCTACCTCCTTTGTGTATCCTGCGTATTGCTATAGACGGGTTAAAACGACCTGAAGCTCGGTGCACGTCGCGTAAGCGCCTGTGCTCGATGTGGTGGGATGGAGCGAAGCAATTTTTGGGATTTTTAGGATCAAAGGGGACCTTGCTAGCACCAGTTATCGTTGCAGTTTGCATTGGTCCCATCTCGATCCCGCACGCTAACTCCACCGCGCCGCATCGAGCGCAGCTGCTTACGCAACTATACGCTTCATGTCGTTTTGACCCGACTATATCTACTGAACATCTACACTACGAAGACAGTGTAAAGTACATAAAGTATATATACTTGTATGACAATCTAGGATGGGGGAGTGGCGTAGTCGGTAAGAGGTTCCGCTGTCGATCAGAGGTTCGAATCCGCCCTAGTGCTCACCGAGCCTTTCATCCCTTCGGAGTCGATAAGTTGTCTTTGTCTGGAAGGATAAAAACACTGACTTGAAACATCGACTAGCCACCGAAAGTCACGGTAGAGGCCAGTTGCACGTTCGTAAAGCTCAAACGATTCCGAATTGAAGTGAACGTGGTGGCGCATCCCAAGCGAATTGATTAGCACCATACACTTTATCCTTTATCTTTCACTTATGACAATCTAGTTGAGGTAATCTCCTTGTTCCCGCTTTGTCAATGGGATGGGTCCGCTTGCATTGAAGGACACGATAAATTTTCACTGCGGCAATTTTAACTTGAAATAAAAATTAATATTCCCATTCTACGGACACTGCTACTTGTAGTAGCCCATTACCCTTTCTTCCTTCGTACTGTCGGGTTAAAATGACTTGATGTGTGGTGTAGTTGCGTATGTAAATAATTCCGCATTGGATCTTGAATAGCTCCAATCGAACTGAGGAGCGGAGGGAAGGTCCCACCCCACCGCTTCGAACGCAACCGGTTACGCAATTGCACCACAAGTCAGGTCGTTTTAATTCTCGAATAAGTCGACATTACGGAACCATATTCACTAAGGAATGAGCGAGGAAATTTGGTATTTTGATTGTTTATGAGGCAATTCGAGTACAAGTGCAGGGGATTTTATTTAATTTATTTTATGGATTTAACAAAATAAAAATACGTTGGTATGCTAGCTGTATGTGGTACATAGATATGCTAGAACAACCATACCATATCCATATACCGGAAATTCGAACACAATACAGCGCTGTGATTTATTTTTAGGTCTGAAGAGAAAAAATCTAAAGATCTAAAGATGAAAAATGTAAATCTAGTGAAGATGTCAAAGTTACTACTTTCTACAAATTTACTTTTTTTAGTGAGGTATTAAAAAACATAAAATTTGTATCTCTTCCTCTGTTTCGAACTGAACAGAAACTCCTGACACCTCCTCATCTGACTGGAGACTCAGGAGCCTACCTTAACACCCCAATCCAAGTCAGCTATATGTAGCTTTTGAACCTCTAAATTTGTTTTTTTTTATCAGTTTACTTCATGGAACTACTTCCCCTCTTGACTGACTCCACTCACTCCTTTTTTCTATTCTTTTGCAAAGCCGTTAGCGCTACTAACGCCCTTAAAACAGCACCTGGTCCTGGATGGAAAGCCCTTCCTGCATCTGTGTCGAGGTTGTCCAATTTGTCAATAGCCCTCCATCGGCTCAAGTCTTCCATCAGTTCGTTTTTTAACGGTAATCGAGGTACTATTCCATACTTGTTTGGTTCCATTTATTTGTATAACTTCCTAGTAGTTTTATTGCTGGTTCTGTTAATTTGTCCTTTGCGTTCATATCCATGCACTATGTATGCCCATGTGATTCGAGTTAACTATGTACTATCCACTCTAGCTATATACACATATCTCAGCCATAATCACAGGAATCCGGAGGGTTAGTATGGTGGTGAAGTGTAGTTCTGAGGAGGGAAGGGGCACTCAACCGCGCTCTTATTTCTGCTAAGTCAATCGGGCCCCTAAAACTTAAAGGCATCACTCCACGAATCTGAGGTGGTACGGATTTCAGGTGGAGTATTCGTATAGGGGGTCGTAGATTATGGAGAGAAGGGTGATTCCGTCCATTTCTTCCTAATTGCCGTAAAAAATGGCCCGGACGATACGGATTCGAGCGATCCGGTGCACTATCTTCTGCAACGAGTTCGACTGGAGCGCGTCAGGCTTGTGCACGCGCCGCATCTTCCGGACCGTTTTTTTATGGCAATCAGGAAGAAATGGACGGAATCACCCTCCTCTCCATAATCTCCTATCCCTTATAAGAATACTCCACCTAAAATTTGCACAACTTCAAATTCGTGGGGTGATGCCTTTAACTGAAGTCGCAGATCGTAATAGATCATTTACTTCAAATACACAGCTAATCATACATTGACTTAGGTTTCATCCCTATCCAGCGGTGATCCGGGAGCTTAACAGCCGGCAACTTCTACGCATACTCGCATTCCTTCTCCCGCCTCGGTTTCTGATATTTCGAAGCATGTTCGGTTTTTTAAACTCTTTATAAAACAACTGGAAGTGAAAAAGTCTGTACTTGGTAATTCTTGCTCATCTGCTTGTGGAACTTTTTTTCGTTCGTAAATTGAATTGACAACGGATCCAAAAATTTATGGGACCCTATAGTACAGTGGGTAGGAGTACACGTATTCTTTTGATGCGTTATAAAGAATTCGAAAATAATAAATAAATCAATAATTACTTAATACATTACCTTTCTTGTCAAGCATGAAATCTAAAAGAAAAACAAAATGCACACCGTTGATCAATGGTCCCTATGCGAATACGCATACGCTATCGATTTCTATGAAATAAGAGCGCGGTTCAGCCCTCCCCCCCATAGCATACGGAACGTGTTTGGCTTGTGTTTACTGTTTACTAGATCTTACAAACCGTATGATCTAGTAGGAGTATGGGTTTGCGATCGACTTCAGCCTTTTTTTCAAATTTTATTATGAAGAAAAATCAGAACGGAACAAAAGAAGAACAAGAAAAATCAGGATTTAACAGAACAATACCATTTCCTAAGAAATTAACAAGAACAATAAACAAGATGGATTTGTTCACATACAAGGAATTTAAACAAGAATTTATACTAACAAGTCACATCCACAGAGGAAAAAATCGAGCAAACACGTACGAATTTGGTTGATGTTGGTGTTGAGAGTTTGATTTCAAGTCCTATTTAGATTCTCTCTTCGTACCATTATGGAAAGGTTTGCATTTGACATGAGATGTTGTAAACAGTTGGTTTTTCCAGAATTCTTTCAGTTCTGCGTATCTAGGACCAGTGATTCTTGTTAGTTTAGAAATTCCATTATTTAACTAAGCACCAAAAATGAATTTCTATTTTTAGTACAACGAATTATTCGTTCACCAACTAAAACATCATAAAATTCGTCTGCTTACAAGGAAAATGATGATAAGTCAGAAGATAGAATGAAGCACAGGAATAACGTCAACGATTTAACTTCTGTTCAGAAAGAAAAGCTCAAAACCAAATAGTTTGTAGATAATTTGTAGTCGTACACATTTCCCAAGCCATTTGCCAAATATTCTTCTACGTCAGGATTCCTTGATTTAGAAGGTCCATGTTCCGAAAGACGAGTGCAAATGGGGAGTTCCATGACTCTCACACGATGGCTGTAAGTTTTCAAACGTTAGTTTATTCGTATCTGTTTTTTTTTTGTTTATTCAAGCAATTTTAATAGTGCAGAACTTCTCCTGTACGGTTCACTACGTATGCGCAGGTTTCTGTCATAATTAACTATAGGATACACGAGGAGAAATGCTGTATTGCATTATTGAACGGCAGCGCTCGAAATGGCGCGGTGAAGCTAGCGCTTGCGATCGAAGCGGGACCGCATCGATTATTGCCGTCAGACTGTAGATATGAGTAGGGTCCCATCTCGATCGCAGCCGCCAGCCCCACGGGACCATTTTGAGCACAGCTTCGCCTGATTTCACATCGTTTTGACCCGTCTACATAGTCAGGTAAAAACGACGTGATGTCACGGTGCACTTGCATAAGCGGCGCGGTGGTGAAAGCGGTTCAAATCGAGGCGGGACCATCGCGAACTGCTAGCAAGGGTCCTCACTCCGGGATCCTAACCGCTACGCTCCACCTCACCGGTTCGAGCGCAGCCGCTTACGCAACTACATCGTGCTTCATGTCGTTTTGACCTTATCAGTGGTTGATTGGATAGAAAGGATACCTTGACTGAATCCAAGACGCTGAAATCCATCTAATCATGCAGTTTAGTAACGAAACTCACGGTGCCACAGTTCACTAGATGAAGCAGTTCCATCGGTACAGCTGACTCGATTCCACATCCCGGCTGCGAACAATCTTTTGTAGATGGTTTAAGCGTTGCTGATCCCGATTGAAGGGCGTTTGGTGCTTCTGAGCGCTCATGCCTTTCCCAAACCTTATGCTCTGATTCAGGTATGTACTTGATCTGTCCCAGATATGGTGCAGTGCGCATCGTCATATGGGTGTTTCTAGGTGGAGACGACAAAAGCGGTTTTACTACAACTTCTGGTCTAGTTGGTATGTTTGAACAATGCGGTCTCTCCCAATTTTTATGGTGTAGTTCAGGTATGTACCTCCTTTGGCGTTGAAATGGAAAAGTGTGCGACATCGTAGGGAAATTTTTTGGAGGAGGCAGTAGTAGCGGATGCACTACAGCTCCGGGCCTAGTTGGTGGATCTGAAAATTCGCATCCCTCCCAATTCCTGTGATGTGATACAGGTGTGCAGCTCCTCTGACGCAGAGCTACTTCAGTGCGCAACATTGTTCGAGTGGTCCTAGGTGGAGTAGGCAGTACTGAATGTAGTTCAGGTTGAGGACTACTGTAACGCTGTGCGTTTGGGCTAGGAGAAGAATCAGAAGAACGAGAACACATCGATGGTGATGTTGGAGAATATGATGAAACTTGAGGAGCATGAAATGGAATAGGAGATAATGATGGAAGAGGAAATGGTGGAGGAGGCATGAAAGTTGGAGGAGGAAAAGGTACAAGAGGAATGTAATTGGTCGGAGGGATCGGTGGGTTCCATGGCACAAGATACCTAAAAAGAGAAAAACTAGTTATCGACTGGAAGAGAATTGTTATCTTTCTTTTTTGAAAATTCTTGTCACGTTGTGATAAGTTATCACTGTTTACATCAAGCATTTTTATTATAGCATGAGAGGATAAAAATAAACTCACCACCATCCGGTGCTGTATGGATTTGGGAACGGAACAACAATTTGATATCTAGTATCTGGTAGCACAGAAGATACCTGAATCAAGTGCACCTAGATGTTTTTTCTTCTTTGTTTTAATTACTAGTAAAAATTTTGGGGTAAAAGTACTCTCAGTTCTCTTTGGATTAGTGTACTCCTTTTTAAAAAGAGTACTATTCGATTCGAAATCAAATCAGTAGTCAAAATCCTACTCAATTTCTTTTTTTATTTTCAGTGAAATATTTGTAGTGAAACGAACATCAATTCATGGAAGAATCTTCTGTTCCTATGAGGTAAGGAGAAATTAATGTAATTATTCTTTTTTTTTAATTTAACAACAACACTCACCGTGTTACACTGAGATGACTCGAGGAACGATTGTTGCTCATCCTGCTTTGTAAGTTCATCCATTTCATTTGCAGAAATCGTTGTCTGCGTGGATTTGTTCCGAGTTACAGGTTTTTTCGATGCTTTTCGATTTTTTGCTGCTTTCTTGACGGAAGGTTTCTTCTTTGTTTCATCCTGTTCTTGTTGTTGTTGTTGTTGTTGTTGTTGTTGTTTAGGAGGATTACGTTTGCGTTTATATTTCAGATGTATGATTCCTTTTTCAGACATAGGATGTGGAATTGTCATTCCTTTGGATAGCGGTAATAAAGCTGATTGTGGATCCTTTCCAATATTATTGTAGCAGTTATTGTTGGAATCAGAAGTTTCCACCGGCGTACAATTATTCGTCAAAAACGATGGCTGTGAGAAGTTCGAATCACACAGTGGAAATGTTGTTGAGGAACGAGGAGGATTATAAATGCTATGATGTAGTATGTATTGACCATTTGGTCCAAGGTCCCTGGAAATAAAAAATAAAAAACTTTAGACGTTTGTTGAAGATTGTCTCATTCAAACTTTTTTCTTAAAAAAACTGATTCTTCTTATCAGAGAAATCATCGCCATTTTCTTATCCAAACATTACTGGTCTTCAATTAGAAAGAGAGAGGGAGAAGGGAAAAAAAAACAGATGACTGGTACACTCACACACAGCTGGATACATGGCGATTGGGACCTAAATGTGAGAAATGGCGACACACAGTTGAGCAATTCCGAAACATTACCACTCCTAAAATACAACTGTTTATTCTTTGATTTAGTTGAAAACGGAACATTACAACGGATTAATCGCAAAACACGACTTTTCCTCCTAAAAACTACGATGGTGACGTAGATGTAAATATTGCAATCATGAACATGGAAATAAATATAACACATAAAGAAATAGATCAGTCATTTCGAGTAAAATGTACTTGGGGGGATGGGCGGTGCACTCAGTGGCGTCCTTATTTCTGGGAGTAAGTCACTAGATAAATCGGGACCTTAAGACCTAAGCATTAGTTTTAGAGGATCTATGACATGTAAGCTGAAGTTACAAAAAGAAAAAAGTAAGATAGAACGTCCAGAAATATGGCCACCGCTGAGCCCTCCCCCACACAACTACATTTTCCCCCTCATTTCTTGCTTTCCATCACATTTCGACAGTCACATTTGAAGAAAAAATAAAGTAATGACATTTTAAAACAACAATCTTATTCTTTGGAGACAACGCTGCCGCTTCGCATCGAATCACTTGCGTTGCGCACGCTCGCTTACGCAAAGAAGCATTGTTTGATTAGTTAAATTTGTTGAAATAATCATAGAAATTCTAGAAAAAATCACTTAAAACAAGTTACAGCTGAAACACTTCGACAAAGTAAAGCTTCTCGAAAAATGCGGCACGCACCATTTTTCGCCTGCCACCTACATCGTGCTAAGAATTGTTCAATAACATTATTCAGGATTGAAAAGAAAGAATGAAAGAACTCCTACCCCGAAATAGCATAATTGTCGAAAAAAAACCGTGCAACGTACCTACGTGTACGCAACAGCGCCGGGGTCTCCCAGGCTGCAATCGTGCGTGTTTTATGATGTGTTCGATGCGCACGTACACACTGTAAATGGCGTCAAGTTTTTTTTTAGTTGTCACGTTTTTGCGTTTTTGCATTAATTTTACAATATTCTTTTCTTGTTTTTTTTTCTTGTCATATTTCTCTTGTTTCCTTTGTGGTTCTGTCATATTTTTTGTAGGCGATTCGGGCGTGCATACTTAGAGTGATCAATTTTTTTTTTTACTTTTAACAGATGTTCGATGTACTCTTCTTTGTAAGTATCTAGGGAAAATTCATTTTACAGATTAAAGCTTGAAAATGTTGGAGATTTGTTTAAGCCTGATGAAACTAATATTTTCCAGGTATATCCGCTTGACAATGTTCACCGTCAATCAACATCCTCATGGTCCTTATGTTAGGTCGTGAGTCTTTGCTTTTTACAGTTGAAATTGTTCGTTTGTTTTTTTTTGTTGTACTGTTTTATGTGAACACTTTCGCTTACTTATGCACTTATCCCTTTTTTTGAAGAAAAACATGCGCAAAGGAATATACGAGTGATCTGTTCACAATTAAGACAACTATTTTTGGTTTTGGCACATGTTTATAACAATGGTACCCACAATCTTTGAATTATTTGGAGGAGGTAGTTCTTGGTCGGTTCTTTTTTTACAGCGTGATTGGTGTCATTGCGATTTGTCATCCAATTAAAATTTGTACATTTATGTAAAATGTCTATATTAGCCCTTTCTATTTCTATGGTGTTCAAAATCATCGCACGCAACTTTTCAGTGAAATTTCTCAAGGTGAGCCGTAAAGGTGTACTGGTACAGTATCATCCATACTTGAAAGAAAAGAAATAGTATTTTGTAGAAGACTAATTGTTAAGAATACGCTCACTCATGTAACTTTAACTAAGTGTTCGCTTTTTTAAAACTCTTCATTTCTCTACATTTAATTTCAGATCCTCTTCATTCGTCCCACCGCCTTACGGACATTATGCACCGCCACCGCCACCGCCACCACCACCACCTCCTCCTTTCCCGTCCACATTTCAAATGGAACATAAAATGGAAGCTAAACGTCTGTTATCGGAGGAGAATTTCACTCTTTCTCTTCGATCGGAGGAGGGGGAATTCTCTGATGACAAAGAATCTGTGTGGTCGGATAGGACAGGATCGATATGGTTTGGGCAAAGGAGACCTACTTGGCTAGAAAATACAGTGCCAGCGTGGTCAAATCCAGAACCACCTATCTGGTCGGACCATAAACAATTTGTGCCATTGGAGCCTGAAGCACCGAAAACTTTGGATCAAGAACAATTTCAGTGGATGGAGCAGATCGCTCCTGAATGGCCGAAACAGCAGCCATCTTTTAATCATTTTGAACAGGAAATACCTCTGTGGTCGGACCAGGAAAACCTATTGTCGTTGGAACAGGATCTTCCTTCGTGGTCCACTGTAGAGTATCCAGTATGGCTGGAACATAAGCAACCTGTGTGGCTGGAAAATCAGTTGCCTGTGCAGCCTCAGCAGAACAATCATTTGTGGTCGGAACTGAAGTCACGTCCTTCATGGTTGGGTCAGGAGGTCCCTAGATGGTCAGAAGAACAATTAATCTTGTCAGCACAAGAAGAACAAACTACTTCTCATATAGGAGGTAGCTGGTGCCTCCAAGACAGCTCTGTTTGGTCAAATCAGAAAGAGCAAACTTGGCCAACACATGAACAGACTGGGTTGAGCGAGTATAAAATGTTATCGAGTTTTGAGCACGAAGGACAGTTCTGGCCAAATCTGAAATCCATATGGTCGAACAAAGAGTTTCCTATATGGTCAGAACAGGATACATTCTCGAACCAGGAAGATTCGGAGTGGTCGATTGACAAAGAGGCCACTTGGACGCAGGGGCCTACTTGGTGGCAACCACCAAAATCGTCCATTTGGTCACAGGAAAAGCGAACTACTTGTTCGGAGCAGAAACGCTCCATCTGGCCGGATTCAGTTGTTCCTCTGTTATCCGAAAAAGAATGGCCTAGTTTGTCGTCGAAAGAGGTGAAAAAACCGATTTGGCCGGATTTAATGGATCAGCGATGGATGCCACCTCCAGACGTTCCTCCACTGATGCTGCACCTGATTCATTGTGGAGACGTGAGCAACATTATAAAAACTAGAATATGTAGTAGTAGTCTTAAGTTTTTTCTTCAATCTTTTAAAATGTTTTAATTTGATTTAAATTCATTTGAAACTACGTGCGTAATTTTCCTTTATTATTTACAGGTCGATTGCACATATCGTGGTAAACCTCATGTACATTCTGAGAACTCGTGCTGGCTTCTGTAACGGATCCCAAACGAATATCTCCAAAATTTCCTGTATATTTAGTTTTTGGAATCATTTTCAGGTGCATTGTTCATCCATGTACATTCTTTTCTATCTACACCTTTTCTTTTTTTTTTGTCTTGAACAGTTTTCAAATCAGATACGGTTTTTTTTCCATTTCAGGGTTAAAATTTGTTTTGTTCATGTAAACAGTACCTCCATGATTAAAAAAATTATATTAGGGGTTCGGGAAAGTAATTCCCTGTTTATGAATGTGTTCAAGTCGCAAAAAAAAACATGTAATACAAAAAATATATTTAAAAGAACATTGAAGACGTCAATCCGGTAGCATTAGGTGTCAGGAAATCCCAAACGTCATTTGTTAGGTTCAGATCGGATGATTCTGACCTCTTTTAATTTGACGAAGACTAAAGCATTACTTTCCAGTGCCGTTAATGTATTTATTTGTATATTTATTTAATTTATTCATTTACGTTTATATATGCACATTTATTTTTGTATCTATAATCTGAGTTTTTCTTTTGGAATTGTGATCTGATTTTATGTTCTGTGTATTTATATGGGCATTTTTTCTTGTAATTTATAATTCTCTCATTATTTATTGTGGACCTCATTTATGCTAAGATGCTTTCATGACTGTACGCTTTATTTGAGAGCTTATTCTGTGAATTTCATGTTGCGAGGTTTTTCATTTCTTTAATAAAATCCTCGTTGTTGCAAACCTATATTGACAATACCCAAACGAATTCAAGTCATTCACAGTATTGTAGTTGGCTGTAAATTATGTAGTGTTACACGCACGTGGTTATGTTTACCGGTTCGACCGCGACGCGTTGAAGAGAAAATGTGGTGGAAATATAGTCGAGTCAAAACGACATGAAGCACGGTACAGCTCCATAAATGGTTGCGCTGGAAGCGGCGCGGTAGAGATAGCGATGGGAATCGAGGCAGGACCATCGCGAACTGCAACAATGAACGGTGGTAGCAAGGGTCCTCACTCGATGCTAACCGCTACGCTTCACCGCGCCGCTTCGAACGCAACCGCTTACGCAACTATATCGTGCTTCATGTCGTTTTGACTCTCCTTTAATTTGTATGTGTATCAAGCAGAAGAGGTAAATTTGCAAGGTGAGATACGTGGACTAAAACCAAGCCCCTCCAAGTACACATCTTCCCGTTCAAGGGATTCAATTACCGAAAATATCCTCAACTCAAATTAGTCATCGTGCTCCTTGTTCTTACAACGGTTTTCTAAAGACACCTTCAATATTGTAAGCTTACATATAAGAACCATATTTGTGTGAAGACAGGATTGCAGCAGATCTTCATTAAACATTTTAATGGCACATTGAAAAATTATATACAGAACTTCGTAGAACAAATAAATGATTCCAGCAAATATTTATAGAGATCGCACAACTCAGCTAATATAAAGGTAATATATGAAAGAACTCTTAGAAAATCTACAGGTATTTCGGATCGTTCAACTCTTTAATCTCCCTTGTCACAAATGACATTCCATCAGATGGTAGAGGACTAGAAACGAAAGGGCTTATAAAAATTAGAGGCCATCGGGATCCTAGGCATTGTCGGAGGTTATCCAGGAGGCCAAGCTGATAGGCATGTACTTCCTGAAAATGATTATAGGATATATTTGTCATATTGCAAAGAAAAAAAAAACATTTTATTGTATTACTCACTAACAAATACTCCATCCTTGTTTGGCCATTCCAAATACAAAATAATTGCGCAAAAAGCAGGTATGACACGAATAGTAGGACCGTAAATGTGGACGCACAGAATACTATGCAGCAAAACTGATGAAATGAGATTACTCTGAAGGTACAAAGGATAATAAAAAAATCATACACAACACTACTTCAAGTCAAAAAGCACACCTGGCCAAAAGAGCAAGATGAGGGAGGAAAATCTGCCATGAACGGCCCAATGAAAAACCTCCATCCATTCGAGTCCATACATATTCCCATGTATAGCTTAAAAAAGAGCGAACATCAAAATTTTTCAAACTCAAATGTTGTCTAAGATTGAAAAGTAGTAGGTAAACTTACCTGAACAGTGGAAGCATCAGCACAAAAAGATTTGCAACCCCTGCGACAAAGTATCTGAAAGAGCACCGCAAAACTATGAGTAAATGGTACCTCAAGGATTTTGCAGCAGGGATTTTGTCATAAGCTTCAAATCACGAAGAATGGAATGACTTACAATTATTTTACAAGACATGATCAATCTTATCAAAGGGAAATAGTGGACATCAACAGGAAGAATATCCAGTAATACTCGTAATACTCATGTAAGTCCAAAAAAATATAGAAATCACTGCAGAAACACCTACCTTTGATTAAAATGTCCCACACAAACCGCTCCGAAGGAGCAATGATGATCTCTGCGGAAACAACATACATCGCACACTAAAATCACATAAAAACACTCAACAGCGGGAAGAAATAAAGAAACAATTAGAAGTCTACTCACCGGGACAATGATATGCTCTAGGAGGAGCATTTGTGTGGCACGAGTGACAATACCTAAAAAAATCCGCTTAGTCCGTACACATTGAGAACAACTATGCCTTTTTAGATGTCCTATTAACGAAGGACGATTCACACAACGTTTAACGAACCCTCTGGATTCGAGGGTTAAATTGTGGTTCAGATTTTTTAAAAGTAAATTTCCCTCATCTTTTCACCGCACTCGCAAAAATCCGAAATCAGGAGCGATCGCAAACATTGCAAAGTAGTTTGGCAAGAGTGGTGATGGATAAGGTCGGATCAAAACGATTTGAAGTTCGGTGCAGTTGCGTACGCGGGCGCGTTCGAAGCGCATGGTTCAACTAGCGGTTGTGATCGAGTTTGGACTATAGCTAGCTTCACTCGGACTGCATCGTGATAGCGAGAGTCCCACTCAATTCCGTCGCTTACACAACTACGCCTAGCTTGAGACCGTTTTGACGCGACTGTACTTATTGGACATAATTTTGTAATTGTTGAAACATAGTTGTGAAAACAAATAAAGAACATTAACTAAAGTTTACTGTGGGACTGAATACCGTTCTAATTCACCTGAAACCAGCTTTGACGATGTTCGGAAGCGCTGGACTCAACCCACTAGGTCCAATTTGCAACATTTTATACCAATTCATATATACATTGAACGCCAAGAAAAGAAAGCCGACAACACGGGTGACCCATGCTGAAATGTAAACATAACAGGAATTAAATATATAAAGTTGTTGCTTCTTCGCTCTCCCTTACCTTCACCAAAAGGTGGGTACCAAAGAGGCATAATGAGGAATATGTTAATGAGAAAGCCAATCGGTAATACCACGAGAAAAATCGCTGTCGCTATCTGCAATGACACAATTTTCAAACAATCCAATCAGGAATATGGAATTGCTGATGTAGACTGCACCTTTGTTATTAATTCATCAATTTGTTTACGGTGTTTACCAAGCCATTAATGCAGTTTTTATATAGGTCATTTACAGGGATCGCGTACATAAACGCGTGGCCATGACTTCAATAAATGTAGTTAGACACTTGAGTATACGCTTCGGGAGCGTACGAGCTATATAACCCGCACTATTATATGGCAAAAGCTTTCCATACATTGCAAAAAGGTGCTGTCATCCAGCACCATGCCAGAGCCCATATCCTGATAGTTCGAATGCCTGAAGGAAACATGGAATCTTTGGCTATAAATATCCGTATCGTAACATTGAACTGCCATTCGCTATCAGGTGAATTCCAACAAGCCTTCTGCGCACTTCTTTGATATTCTGCAGACTTCCGTGATATCTGCATGCACCGTTTGCTGCATTGCATGAAACACGCAATAGGGATCACCCCATAATTAGTATCGGCAATTACACCATCTACTGCCGCGATGCTGGTGAACGATATAAAAGACTGGGCAATAGCTGCAAAGAACGATTACAACAACCTGGTGGAGAAGTTTGGATCAACGTCGTCAAAATGCGCCTTTGTACGTATGCGGGACCGCAGAGGGCTCGAACTCTAGATCGTAACTGCTCATGCACCTACGGAAACCGGTGAGAACTAAAAAAAGGAAGCACAGGCGCTAATTGTTGGAACTAATGCTAATTCAGAGATGGGACTTAAATAACAATTCAATGTGCATGGAAAATAATTCTATCCAACGGAGCAAACATCGGACAACGGGAATCGTCTGATAGACCTTTGCGAGCAGACAATGCTTATCATTGCATCCTCGTTTAGGAGGAATCATCGACGCCATCAGCTTACGTGGCAAGGGACAACCCCCCTCCCGCGACACCAGAAGAACAGGGAAAGCAGAACATGCCGACTCTTAAGCTTAAGTTCGATTACGTTCCGACAAAGAACATCCATTTGTCAGATATCCGTAAATGTAGAGCAGTCTGGGATGCCGCATTTGATAACGATCACCGCCCAATTCTTCTAAGCTTGATGATACGATTCAGAAAATCAGTAGTGGAGTTTCACATCGAGAAGCACGACTTGGCAGGACTGAAGGACGGAGAATGCAAGAAGGAATTCCGCCAAGAGGTGTCGATAAAAATTGGAGTGCAGACCAGAGTGGTGACGCTGACTCTTTCACTGAACTCATTCAGGACGCTGCAAAGAAAACTATCCCCGTTTTAACACCGCGGAAGAAGTTCGCCTTTTCATCTACGGAGACAATATTTACGTACAATTCTGTACCTGTAGCCCGCACTCATGATTTCAGCCAGGAGAAACGTCTGAGGAGGTTGAATCGTCAGCTGAAACGTGATCCTGAGAACGAATGGACGTCAAGAGCGAAGCAGTTTGAAAGGGCGTGGGAGTACAAGAACCCGAAGAAATCCTATGCTCTATTAAGACAGTATATGGGGAAAATGGAGGCGGGTGTGGTGTAGCGGTTAGAGGTTCCGCTTCCTGCACGATCGAGCGGAGGTTCGAATCCGCCCTAGTGCTCACCAAGCCTTTCATCCCTCCGGGATCGATAAATTGGTACCAGACTTGTCTGGGAGGACAAAAGCACTGACTTGACACATCGGCTAGCCACCGCAAGTCATTGTATAGTCAGATACACGTTCGTAAACCTCAAACGATTCTGAATTGAAGTGAACGTGGGGGCGCATCCCAAGCGGATTGATTAACGCCAGAAACTTTATCCTTTAAGTTTATGGGGAAAATGAAGAGATGTTCGGGAATCCACCAGGAGTTGGAGCTTCTGGTTTGTATCCAAAAGAAAGAAGCGAGATGGAAAATCTGGCAAAGATAATGGAATCAGCGCAGAAATGCTTAAATCTCTTCCTCCTTCTGGGACTCGTGAGATGACCAAGACCATCCGTTTAACATGGATTGGCGAAATGATACTTGGCTAGTGGAGAAGCGCTATCATAATCCCTCTCAAGATGTTATTCGTCACAGAACACGGGAATTACATAGAAATATCACTGGTGTGTGTAATGTACAAAGTTTTGGGGCGGATCATCTTGGATTGGAAAATAAAAAATCGCCAAGAAACCACCCACGATGATCAAGCCGACCTTTGCCCTGGTCGATCGACGATTGATCAGCTGTTTATTGTGAGGAGAGTGTTTATTAAAGTGTGGCAGCGGTAGCCGCTTTCAATTCTCCTCACCGAGGCCGTTTTCTCAACGTGCTTTGCGCCGATGGAGATTCAGCAAAATCCATACGCCTAATAAACGACATGAATAGAAGAACAACTGGCGGGGTTCGAACACCAGCTGGATGTACTACACCGTTCGAAGTGGAAAGTGGAGTGAGACAAGAGGCACTGATGAAATCCTTTCTGCTCAACTTTGCTATCGATGACCGATGACAAAATGCTAAGAACAGTTGAGCATTATCCCCCTGGTGGATCTAGGGTGCGCCGACAATGTAGTGATATTCGCTTCAATCAGCGCGAAGTTACAACATATTGTTAACCTTGTATTCAAAGTAGCTGCAACCTACTGCGGATCCGGCCTGATAAATGCAAGCAGGAATGGGTCTCCTCGAGACTCTCAACGGGAATCAAGGCAGACGTAAGACCTACCTTAAAGTCGTGGATGAGTTCTGCTATAAGGGCTGTGTGCTGAAAAACGATGGCAGCTACGAGAGAGATATTCAGCAAAGATGGACAAGAGCCAACTCGGGATTTAACTCATTGACCAAGTGCCTGTGGTCGGCCTCCATCACAAAAGGACTCAAGCTGCGAACTATCATGATATACGGATCGAAGACTTTGCCAGCAACGCCGACGGTGGTGGAGAAGCTTTAACTGGAAGGAGAGAAAGCTATTTAGATGACCGCTAAGCTACTTTCGGCAGATGGTGTGCCATAACGAAGAAATTGACTCGAAAACGGACATGGTGTATTCGCGGATGACACATGGAAAACATCAACGTTCTTCCTTGGCCTTCTGAAGTAGTCATAGATAGCCATCTTCGCTTCTTTCGCCACATTATGAGGAGATAGTCTGATCGTCTTGTCTAAACTGTCCTGAGAATGCTCCCACACTCAAACTGGAAAAGAAGTCCTGGTCGTAAACGAAAGTTCTGGATGGAGGTGGTAAAGGAAGATCTGAGGGCACTTGGCGTTGACAGGCAGTTCAGTCGAGACGTAAAGTTCCGTTATAGAATAGCGACGGATGAATAGATTCAATCCGAGCTCTAGATGAAGATCGAACAGGATGGGCTAGGATAGGTTCGAGGACGACACACTGCGGCGAAGATGCGGATAGTCGCCTTAGGGCGTAATACCCGTGCGCCGGCTAAGTCAAAGTAAGTCAAGTCGGTTACAGTAGAAAGCAAAATAGCAAAAGGTTTCAAAAATAGCTGAGAGATTTCCACCAATAAGTTACGCAAAAAATCTGCAAGAGACCTGAGCGGAACAAAACTCAAAGTATTTCACGTTTCCTAAAGAATGCTACGGTTTGAAGTATTCCATGTTTCCTAGCTTCTCAGAATGTCTAAAAAATTTGCTCTGAAAGGGGCTAACAACATATTCGTCAAGAAAAATAAGAGAAATAATCGAAGAACGGAGTTCTTTATCAAATACGAACCGTTTCTATATGATAGCCATGCCCATCATCCATTTATCGGCCGAAATTTAAAAGTTGTGTGCAAATGCTCTATCATATCGCCCTCTATTTACGCTAACGTAATTATTTCTAAACTAAAATTAAAGATTCAATAAAAAATCTGAATTAAATCCAACTTAAACAGTGATACTGTCGCACATTTTACATACGAAAAACATGGAAACATGATGCCTTTAGTCCGTCCATTTATAAAATTTGCCGGTGCATGAAGAAATCTTGCAAAACTAAGCACTAAAAAACATAGTATTGAGGAACGAGCAGAAGCGACAAAAAGAACTGCTTGTTTTCTGAAACTTTGGAAACAAAAGAATGAAGACTAGGGAGATGAACTATGTTTCTTTTCCGGACTGCACTTCACATGCAAAAATTCAAAGAAACTTCACGCTCGCATGAACTGAGTTCATTATGGCGCATTGTTAAATAAGCACGCACTATCGCTAATTCCTGCTCCGGTGCAAAGTTGCGGTTAAAACTCCATTTCAACGCCCAAATGGAGGAATGAGGACTCAAGAAGGTCCTCAGAAAAAACACTACTTTGGAGCTAATCTGATGATGCCCTAGTAACTTCATAACTTCTTTGCCTCCCTCGTATTTATCTTCGACAAAACTACAGGATAACGAGGAACAGTTGATGTAGTTACGCACTATTACACACCGTAAAGTAGTTGAAGTAATGTTAAACTGCTCATTTCATATAGTTGATTCAGCATTCCAATTGTTTACCTTAGTAAACAAAAACAAAAACGTTATGAACTCACCATGTCCTGTGTTTGTTTCGGGATCATCTTGTACAATCGAGATTGTATATCGCTTAATTCATCGGGCTCCATCTTAAAAAAAAAAACTAAATTACTTGCTGAAACTGGATGTTTTTCTGGATAAAAACGTGGGAAACATCACGATCAATACCTTAGAGTGCAGTTTCGAAGAATCGCAACACTCAAAATTCGTTTCAGTTGAAGATAAACGAGGATAAAAATAGACGGATTTAAAATAAGCTTAGTGTGTTGAGTGCTGATATTCGAGGGAAGACAGAGGGGATGTTTACGGCGCCTACTGCGTCTCTGCATTTCCTCAACACTCACTCTGCTTCTCTGACACTAACACTAGCCATGATGCCAGTTCATAATTCACAACGTGGCACGATGCATTTGATAAATGTGGACGATTCAGGATAATTACTATAAGAAAGTACAAATAAAAGAGAAATTAGTCAGGAATAAATGCGTTGACGTTCCCGCAAAGTAGTAAAAGGCGATAGGCGGCCGGCCACACCCTCATCGACTGACTCATCAACAATCTATCATTTCGACTAAAACTCTACTGCATAGTTAAATAATTTCCTCCATCCATACTGTAACAACTGAAATTACTTCGATATAATCGTAAAATCAACAACAAAATAGGTTTTTGTGTAATAATCGTTGGGAAGAATTGATTGACACAAGAAATTTTATCCATTACCCTCGATTAGTTAAGAACAGCAGAATCCTAGCAGAGTACAGCGTACCTCAACTTTTAAAACGATTTAAAATGCATGGAAAATAACAGAATTCTGAATGAAACTATAGAAATCACATTTAAAATCAAAATTAAATTAAATTAATCATTTAAAATGAAATTGAATTTGAATTTGAAATCACCGGTGTATTTTTTTGTTCCTGACGAGGCTTGAGATCAGTTAGAAGAGAAATAGGTTTTCTCTGGAAGCAGCATCCATGCTAGTAGAACCTTTTCTACGATTTTCAGGGATTCTGATAGGTTGAATTGAGTTAGATCAAAGACCACTTGTAAATCCGTCGAAAATAATAATCAGACCAGGAAATAATAGTCAAAACAGGGTTAAATGTGAGAATTTTGAATTCTTTGTACAAATTCATAGCGTCGAGACCTTAACTATTGTAAACGACAATTCATTTACATCGTATTCATAGTTTCGCGCTACTTGACGAAGGAGGGGAAGCGATAAAAACTCTTCCAAATATTTATGAATGAGTTTTACCGTAGGTTTATCTTTCCTTTCCTCAACGTTTATTAAATATTACTTATTTATCTTTGAACTACACATCAACTATTAAAAATAATTAAAGGTTTGATAATCTTTTTCTTCTCTTCAAAAACCTACCTTTTCCAGAGGGATTGGGAATGAATGTTTTTCTCTGGGACTCTTAAATCCATACAATTTCTCGATTTGAAAAGGATATGTTACATTTCTGCCGTGATACTTGCGAACTACGTTCTGAACCTTGTTTACTGCTGCTTAAAATATATATATACATAAATATAAGAATAAAATTAAGAAAAATTCACATAAAGGAGGGAATTTCGCTAACACTTTCTTGAAAGGATGTCATTTCAGGGAACGGTTGTCCTCAGTTTCCAGATATAACTCGAAATTATATAATTGCTTACAAATGGTGTTTTCTGTATTTTTTTTTTCAGATGATTGTTATGCGTGTTCAATCGGAGAAAGACAGGGACGTGGAGAACGGACATAAAAATAGAAAAACTGTGTTTGAATAATATTATAGAAAATGTTTGAGCTTCTTGCGATCGTCCAGACAAAAAAATCCCCGTCAAGACTATAGGCTATTTTCAAACCAACATTTATGATTATAATGATATTTCCTATTTTTTTAAATTTCCTATTCAGCGTAGTTTTAGTGCTACTATCAGCATAGTATTAATGATGACATGGTTAGGAAAAGGAAAACAAACTGCAAGGAAAATCCAAACAAACACTCTGTTTGCACTTTTTTTTACAGTTATACGATTTTCTATTATTTTTACAGTTATACGATGAATTCCATTATTTTTCCATAGTTTCTTGAGAATCGTGTGGTCACCTCTTATGGTGATCACGTTGTTTTTGTTTGTTTGTTTTTTTTTTTTGACGGCTGTGCCTTACTTCTAGTTATATTTATATATACCACTTGTACACAATTTATTTCTATGATTTTATTTCGCTCCCCGTCATAGATTTCCAGTGATATCCATAATTTTTTGGTAGGTAGTAATTATTGATCGTAAAATACAACAAAACACTAGGATTAACGTGTTGATCACAAAAAAGGGGTTGGCAGTAATTATTGCTGAACGCAGCAGATTCCGTGATATCCAAAAAGTTCTCGTTCTCCACGAGTTCCATTCAGTTCTCGTTCACCACAAGTTCAATACGATATTTCTCCACTTGTGCAAGGATTCTTCTCTGAACTATTAAACTCATCCTGGGTTATTTACACCAAGTGCACATCAATTCTGAAGGACTTTTCTCAAACACATATCTCTCAAATGTATTATAAACAAACAAATCGATGTTTTCCTTCCTTTCACTCCTTCTTTTTCTTTTAAGGTAAATATCTGTATTTAAAGGTATCAAATCATATAACTGAATCGCTGATCAGTGTATCAATCGCGCTATATTATTGACATTTATGATTGATAAGACAGTTGATCGTCATCAGGTTTCTTGAATTCTCTAACGCCCACACTTATTAACCTCAGCAGATATCCGATCTAGAAATTTTCCATATAACTTCTCTCTTATCATATTTTTCCTATTAAAATATCAGTTATTTCTTGAAATAATCCCTGAAAGAGATTTTTTCTTCTTCAGATTTCCTCCTAATCAATGCCGTATCTTGATCATGCCGGTGCAGCTCTGCCATCAGAGCAGCAATTGAGGGAAGTGTACGAGTTATACAGCTCTATACCTCTGTCTAATCCTCATTCACATCATTCCACGGCTACTACAACTCATTTAATGGTGGAAAATGCTCGTCTACGGTAGGTTTTTAACTAAATGAATGAAAAAGAAAATTGGAAAAAATTTCTGAAAAAATTTAGTGACCTACCGCAAGTTTTAGAGTTGCATTCCTCCTTTTAAAGTATTCCAAAGAGTTAAGTATAGAGTTTTTATTACTTTTTTAAAATTATTATTTATGTATTTACATTTATTTAATATTAAATTATTCATTATATTATATCATTATTTTTTATTATTATTTAAAGTTGTGTTCCTTTTGAAGCTACAATAATTATTCTTGAATCATGTTAATCAAATCTATTACTATATTATTTTATAATATACTATTATTATATTATTATTTAATATTTTTTTACCATATTTTTGTCAAAGAAACTCTATTCACCTACCTAAGAAGTTAAATTGATTCTCTTTTTTTTTTGTTTGTTTTTTTTTACCTTTTTTGTTGCGTAGCTACGTTCTCGTTATCTATAAACAGTTCCTGGATATAAATAGGATTTTTTTATGGTTTTGGAACATTTTGGTGTCACTACGGAGGAATATGCTGTTGTTTTCACCGCTAATGCCACTCATGCTCTTCATTTGGTAGCAGATTGTTTCGTATTTGGAAAGAAGATGTCTTCCTCAAGGAATATTGGCTCGGTTACCGACGTTATAGGTAGGGATATTCATTATGTGTATTTACTAGTAATTTCTAAGCAAGTAGTGCAGTGTTTTTTTTATTAATTTCAAATTTTTACTTTAACTTTTTTTCTCAATTTAATTTTTATTTACTGAAATTTTCTGTCTCTATCGGATTAGAAGAACTAAGAATCGTACTGTTATCAAATTATCTAGAATATTTTCTGACTATGAATATTCATACATTTTTCATGCTATTTTCTGCGAATCTCTTCTTTGTTTATCCATTGTTTACCGATTTTCCGGGAATTTACAGCAATTCCACTCACTCTAAATTTTCACTTTAATTTAGTTAATTTTCTTAGATTTAAATTTCACTTTAATTTATTTTGTTCAAGATAATAGTGCTTGTTTCCATTTATGCAAAAATGCAACAATATATATTTCCAGGAAATTTTTCCCTTATTTAATCTTTTCAAGATTAATCATGACCTGTTACCGGCTATCTTTTCAGCGTGAATTTGTTACATTGTATACATATTTTTTTGAGCACGATTGACCACATTCACACTGTTTCGGAACTCATCGAGGTATCACGAGAGTACAAGATGCCGCTCTGTCTCACCTTCATCGACTTAAAGAAGGCTTTCGACTCGGTTGAGACGGAAGCGGTCGTGGAAGCCTTGGACAACCAAGGCGTCCCTACTCAGTATATAAAGGTACTTCGAGAGTTGTACAGTAACTTCACGACCGGAATTTCGCCATTCTACAAGAACATCATCATTGACGTGAAGAGGGGGTCCGACAGGGTGATACAATTTCACCCAAAATATTCACAGCCACCCTCGAGAACGCAATGCGAAAGCTGGAATGGGACGACATGGGAGTGAAGGTTGATGGTCGGCAGCTACACCATTTGCGCTTTGCTGATGACATCGTATTGGTAACACCTAGCATCAGCCAAGCGGAACGAATGCTGACCGAATTCGACGAAACATGTGGATGCATCGGTCTTCAGCTGAATCTACAAAAGACGATGTTCATGCAGAACGGATGGGTCTCGGATGCCCCATTCACGCTCAACGGAACGAACATATCCGAATGCACCAGCTACGTTTATCTGGGTCGGGAACTGAACATGATGAACGACCTGACCCCCGAGCTGGGCAGGAGGAGACGAGCGGCTTGGGGAGCGTACAAGAGCATCGAGGATGTAGTGAAGAAGACCAGGAACACCCGGCTCCGTGCTCACCTCTTCAACACCACCGTACTTCCTGCTTTGACCTATGCTTCGGAAACCTGGGCATTTCGCAAGCAGGAAGAAAACGCGGTGAGCGTCATTGAACGCGCAATTGAGAGAGTGATGCTAGGAGTATCCCGTTTCACGCAAGTGAGGGACGGGATTCGAAGTTCTCTCCTACGTCAGCGATCGAAGATTAGAGACGCCGCCGCGTTTGCCAAGGAAAGTAAAATAAGGTGGGCCGGACACGTGATGCGCTTTAATGACAACCGTTGGACCAGAGCCGTGAGCGACTGGGTTCCCCGCGATATTAAGCGCACTACAGGAAGACCGCCGACCCGATGGTCAGATTTCTTCACGAAGTCCTTGAAAGAAAAATATGATGCTCTTCGTGTCCCACGCGAAAGGAGGAACCACTGGGCTACTCTGGCACGCGATCGGGACAAATGGAAGAATTACTGGCGCCCGCTCGACCAGTTCGAAGATCAACGGGAGTCAAGGTGATCAAGGTATACATTTGACCCTAAGTTGTTTGCTCGAGGATTTTTGGGGAAATTTTTAATAACTGGCTGTTTTTATTTTTAATAACCTTTAGAACCTTACAGTTATGAAGAGCAAAAACACAGAGCATCGCCAATATAGCCAAAGATTAGTTCCACCCGAACCGATGCTAATGCCCCGATGCGAGACTAGGATTATGGAAAAATCGACCAAAAGCAGTGGCCTTCACATGAATCGACAATCAAAAAGGGTTTTGCCTTGAAATTCATAAAATCTTTTGAATTTTATGTGATAAAAATTAATAGTACCGTAAATTTGAATAACAATCAACAAATGTTGAGATGAATGAGAGAAATTTTGTAGTTTTTCTATTTTTTGTATCAATATAACTATAATTATGGAATTAACAGTTTCTGCTTAAAATTTTCCGTTTCACTTCAATAGTAGAAGGAGAGCGAGTGGATCCCCCTAATCACAGTTCCAAACACTATATGTGGTTTGTGTTGGTGTGCTTGCGAGGTTTTGAAGAGAATTGAAACTATTATTAATTTATTAGTAATTATTAAATAACCAACGATTAAAGAAAAGAGGAAGTATCCAGAGGTTCAAAGAAACGAAAATCTTTCAAATACTCTTCAACAATGGGGTATTTTGGGCAGTTTTTTGGCTGTTTTAAGAAACATTAAAGGATAGGAACCACTTTTTTCTTCCACAACAGATTTCTTTATATGTATAAATTTTTTCCGGAAGAAAAGTAGGAAAGAACAAAATTATTTATAAGCACATTTGGATTTTTTTATTCTAGGACCAACATTTGCTTATCTGAGGGATTCGCACAATTCTGTAGTTGGAATGAGAGAAATTATCAAAGAGAAGGTAAGCGATATATTAGGACGTTGGAAAATGACGTCATTTTCTACGCATGCTATTTCAAATTTTTTAAATCAAAAGTCATCTTTATTCTACAAATTCGAGGGTGAAGAGTAGGTATTGAATGTTTGAAGGGTAAACAAGAAAGATGCTTAAACTATCATAAAATAATAAAGAAAAACATTTTAAAAAATACTTCGTTTTCGTTTCTATTCGTCTCCAGTATCACTGATAATAATATACGAATATTTCACTTGTATTTTTTGCAAATCTTAAATTCAACCGATGAGTCGAATTCAAAGAAAAAGATGACATACTACTCACGTTTCGATCCCTTAAAATGGTTATCTTACTGCTAGGACTCATCCATTCACTATAAATTATGCATAAAAATCAGGAAGAAGTAGAGATATAGAATAACTACGAAAAAAAAAGCCTTTTGCGCGATTAGGTCATATTTTATTGGATTTGCGGGGCCAAGTTGTTGTTGTTTTTGGCTAATACAAGCTGTTCATGTGAAAATTACGGTATGTGTTTTTCTTGGTTTAGTTTTAGCAAACAATAACACAATAAATAACAATAACAATAACACAATTCTAACACATTGCTCAGTTTTTTGTCGTTTCCGTTTTTTTATTGTCTTTCTTTTTTTCCTTCAGGTTAACAACATCCTATGCATTGAAAGTCACGCAGATCAACTGAATTATCCTGGAGAACAAAGCCTCTTTGCTATGACAGCTATGAGTAATTTTTGTGGTCGAAAATATGACCTAAATGTCATTGAAGATTTACAACAACAAGGTGATTTTCACTAATTTTAAAAATAGAATAAAGGGCACAATACTGCCAGAAGCTAACTAAACCTTTTATCTTCTCGGGATTGATGAAGTGCTACCGGAGCCTTCTGGAAGGAGAAGAACATTAATTTGACATCTTAGTAGACCTCACAAGCCATTGTATAGACGCCTTCAGTATCCAGAAATGAACCCGAACATAATGACGTAATCCAAAGGAACTAAGTGCTCAGTCTCGAGCGTCTTAACCTTTTTTTTGCTTTTTATTTAAATAAACATGATATTCACTAAGATGTGTTATGATAACTATGTCCAGGTTGGTCGGTTTGTCTGGATGCGGCTGCCTTGGTGTCATCTTCACCTCTCCTACTTTCTGAAATACGACCTCATTTCATGGCTATTTCCTTCTACAAGATGTTCGGTTTTCCGACAGGACTTGGCGCTCTTCTTATACGACGAGTTACTTCTTTTACATAACTTTTTCTTGACACCTTTATATCAGAAATGGAATAGACGGATTTCAGATGCAGTAGATCGTTTGATGCCTCAAACCTTTGCTGGTGGAACGGTTAGTCAAATACTAGTCAATGAGCTGCATTCCGTTCTTAGGAAGAAAATCGAAGAAAGGTGCATAATTCTGGATTTTATTAATCTGAAAAAAGATGTAATAAATGACTTGTTGTTATATGCTTAGAAGAGGGAAGACGATGATCTCAAGAGCCTAAAATTAGCTCCAGAAAAATCCCGAGAAACATGATTATTCACCAGTAAATGTTAGGATAAAAAAATTTTTCCACTTTTTTTGAGATCAGTCATCAGCACCGGTTCTTTCTGCACTTTAAATTTTGACCACAGCAAAAAAAAAACGAGAAAGAAAGAGAAGAAAGAAAAGAGGAGGAAGAACCAAGTGTTCAAAGGAAATGGAGTAAAGAGAAACTAAACAAAAGTGAGACAGTAAAATGAACCTAAGTGAAGCGAGGTAAAATAAGGTTAAGAGCTAATAAGGCAAACGTGATTAAAGTAGAACTATTTAACGGAGTATTTATCAACCGTTTATCATTCTATGTACCTCCTCGTGGGACCCTGTTGTGAACGCATCAACAGGAATTTCTTATTAATATAATTGCAAGTTTTTCTTTTTTGACTCGAACAGATTATGGTTTCACTTTTATGGTGCACCACTGATATATGTGAGCAATTCATTAAATAAATAAATAAATAATCTAAATTCAGGCTCGAGTACGGCACCATTAACTACTACGGTATTTGTGCTTTGACGAAAGGTTTTGAGGATCTGCGAAGATACGGTTTGTTAATATGTCCTAGAGAATATAATGCTAATTTTTACTCGGACAAGATATGGTTTCATCTTTTTTTTCGTGTACCATCGGTTTATGTAAATAAATAAACGCAATTTAGAAGTTTTCTCGATAGTAACGCTTAAAATAGGGAGTGATTTGCTCCGAGGTCTTAACCTACAGGTTTAAGTTTTTCGCATACCCCTCGTCGCTAAATTTCTCTCCTAACAAAGGATTTAGCAGAGTTTTATTTTATCCTAAAAAATAAAACCATATAGAAATTAAACTCGTAGATCAGTAGAACTTCTCAATATGTACAATATCTACCAGGAGGTATCCAGGCAATCAACGAAAGTACAATGCGAATCGCCAAGGCCGCATTTGAAATGCTGAAACAAAAGACGCACTGGAATGGACGGGAAGCTGTAAAAATTTATGGATGGTACAACATAGCTCAACAAGGACCTATAATAGCATTTAATTTACTTCGAGAAGATGGGAGTTATACTGGTTACTCAGAGGTACCTTTCTGTGTATTTCCATAAGTTATACGAAAAAAAATCCGTTGATATATTGTGGAGCAGCTCTTAGGTGGAAAAAATGTCAGGATTATTCGGGATAGATTTGAGAACTGGATGTTTCTGTAATTCTGGAGCATGTCAAATGTATTTAGAGATGACTAATCAACAATTGCGTCATTACTTTGAAGTAAGTTTTTATCTATTCAGGATGGTTAAAGTGAAAACTAGGATTTCTCAAGTTTTAGGAAGGGAAAGAATGTGGTGATACGAGAGATGTGATAGACGGTAGGCCAACAGGTGCTGTTAGAATTTCGTTCGGAAGACAATCCACAATTGAGGTAAACGGAAAGTTATTCGAGTATAAAATAGCGTAAACGTTCAAGCCTCGATTAATTCGTCACTGCCAATCTCGTCAGGACCCAATTGATCCTTTCACCTATGTAGTATCATGTGACTTTAAGATCTAATTCCATCCTTTTTAAGCGATTAAGTCCAGCAGTAAGATCATGGAACTTCTAGTGTGTTGTTCTTATTTCAAAGCCTTTTTGGCTTGTCGCCAAGTGCTTCTTCCCCCTTCCAAAAAAAAAAAATTATTGTAAGGGAACAACCGTGTGAACAACCTCTCATAATTATTTTTCAATTTGTTATTTATTATTTATTTATTTATTTATTTACTTATTTACTCAATACTCATTATATTACTTTCAATTTTTCAATGTACTCAACCAATCGATACCCACCAGCCTTGTATCATCTTGCAACTAACTATGTATAAAAATAAAACAAATAAATAAATATGAGGTGAATGAGAACAGTGACCGCCCTTATCTATCCGTATCTCTTTTTTCTGCAAATGTCACCTACCTGAGAAATAAATTTTCAGGATGTTCTTGTTTTGGAACAAATGATTGACTACTGCTTCCTTGGAGTTCAACCATCAATCGATATTGATCATCCACTTAAAATAAATCGATATTCAGCTGTGATCTCTCGTCTTCTAGTGTATCCAGTTAAAAGTTGTAGAGGAATCGAGTTAGAGAGGTAAATTTTGAACGTGTTCAGAATTGTTTTCAAATTATTTGTCTATCGATTCGTGGGAAAATAGAAACTAAGGGAAAAAATCTGAGAAGAAAATGCAGAAATGAGAGAAAAAAAGAAATAGTAGAAAAATTTGACAACTATGTATTATGTATTTAATTAGTGGAATCAAAATTTAAAAAAATTCAGTATAATAAAAATTGCAGCTAATTTTAGAAGTAATTTGACAAAGACCGGTCTACAATATGATCGTATATTTATGATTGAATGCTGCGGTACAACCCTTACACAAAAAAGGCATCAGAAAATGTGTAAGATAATCACAAAGGTATGATCAGTATTTCTTTTAAAACATAAAATAAATCTTAAATTATCAAACGATTTTTAAGACGGAATTTTCAAATTTAATTTACTATTGAATTATAGTAGCTAGGAAATTTTCTGTTAACACCTACTGAATAATTTTCTGGAAAGGTTTTGATAGATTGCTACTCTAAGCTGAAATTAAAGGCTAATTTTTTGAAACTTTAATTGAAAATCATTAGAATCTAAATGAATTATAAGTTTTCGAAAAAATAAGAAGAAAAAACCCAGTTTTTCATTGCTGAAACAGCCTTGAATATTAATTTTGAAGAAACTCCGAACATTTCCTTATTTATACTCTTTTTTTCTTTTCGTCGTTCCGTCACACTTCGTCTTCGTCTAACTTATCCAAAAATTTCTAGATGATCAATCATAGTGTACCCGCTGTGGTTTTTTTTTTCAATTCTCTTACTTTCATTTTTCAGCTCAGCTGATTCATTTCACTTCTATTACTGATCACGAAAATAATTTTGAAGTAATAGATCGAGAGAAAAAATTACCGTTGAATCATCGGATCCGCTTTCAGATTGATGAAACCACCGCGGCACTTTTTTTATATGATGCTGACCATATGGAATCATTTATAAAATTACCACTTTTAACCGGTGAAAAATCTTCACAATTTGGGATTGTTTGTGTAAATAAGTGAGCGAATTTATGATAATATATAGCTACAGTGATTATTTTTATTATTATTATTTTTCATGATTATTTTTCTTCTTTTTCTTAGTGTACAAACATCAGAATGTACTGATGATGCTTCTACATGGGTGACAACGTTCTTGGATCTTCCTGACTGTACGTTACGACGAATACAACAAGGTAATTAATGTTTATATAGGCTGTGAATCCACAAACTAAAACACTAAACATCATTTAAGATTCGGATAGAAGTTTATCGAATGAAGCACCATATCTTGTGGTTAATGAGGCATCCATAAAAATTCTTGCTGACGTAATTGGTAAGTTTTATCGTGAATTGAAAGATAGCCTAAGTTTATTTTTTAAAATATTCTCCAACTGTAAAAAAAACCGTTCAGGACTTACAGTCAAAGAAACTATTGATCGATTTCGTCCTAATCTCGTCGTACGAGGTATACCACCATTCCTCGAGGATACCGCAAAATACATGTTTGTCGATAATTTTCGATTTGAGGTATATGCTACATATTCATTGATTTATCTGAAACAAAATCAAAATAAAAACATCTTTCTCACAACAAAAAAGAGTCAATGTTTATATTTATTTTATTTTCTTAAACATAGGGCTGAACCAGACCTGACGTGTAGTGGAATTGCATAAGCGAGTGCGCGTCACTGTGGCGCGATGGGACCAGAGCTCAGCTCCGCAACCTGATTCGACTCAATGAGGGTCCCGCAGCGAGCGCAACCATGTGTGTAGTTGCATTACAGATCACATCGTTTCGAGCTGATTGTACCTAATTTAATATAAACGTTTTTAAATTGCTCTCATTTCGAGCCATCGGGACTACTTTTTTTTAAACATTCTCGAAAATACTTAAAGGCATCACCCCATGAATCTGAGGTGGTGCAGATTTCAGGTGGAGTATTCGTATACAGGATGGGAGACTACGGAGAGAGGGGTGATTCCGTCCATTTCTTCCTAATTGCCGTAAAAAACGGCCCGGAAGATACAGCTTCATTCGTTTTGGCGCACCATTTTGTACAAGAGGTTCGATTGGAGCGCGCCAGTCTTGTGCGGCGCTGCATATCCTGGGCCGTTTTTTACGGCAATTAGCAAGAAATGTACGGAATCACCTCCCTCTACGTAGTTTCCCATACCGTATACGAATACTCCATCTGAAATCTGCACCACCTCAGATTCGTGGGGTGATGCCTTTAAAAAGGTTGAAGATTCCAAATAATATGTATTAATTCTGTCCACATGGAGCAACTCATCAGCTTTACCTTCTTCCAATATCCACATAATGAGTCATTTTACTCCTGAGTGACGAGATTTCAAGGGATTTTTTCCTCTTTTTTTTGTTTAACATGATGTGAAAATATGATAAATAATTTGATTAATTGGAAAGATAATATGACTATTAATTTATGAAGGTAATATGATTAATAATTTGATGTGGGGAAAATTGACAATTCAATTACAGGTCATCAAGAAATGCACTCGATGCGAAATGATTTGTGTCAATCCATCAACGGGCATCAAAGAACCACCGCTTATTGTCGCTTTAAGAGATTTTCGGCGGCGAGAAAAGGTACATTACGATATCTGGATCTATGTATATATGCTTTCCCTTCCTGTTCAGGAGATCCATGGATCCCTACACTTATGTCAGTTCTTTACCGTACAAGTTTTTTGCTCTTAGATGGCTTTTAAGCGATTTTCCGAATTTTTTCTTACATCCTGTCTCTTCCTTCTGAAATCTCCATGAACAAATAGTACATAGATGTCGTTTTATTTTTTTCAGATGACTTTCGGCATCTATGTCAAGCAAATCGGAGACGATACAGGAGAAATACACAGAAATTCGAAAGTTAATTTCGAATAAAATTCCAGAAAAAAAAATATCTCGTTTTTATACACCCATAACCATGAATGAGTTTTGAGAAAAATCGACTATGCATACTAACAATAACATTCGCGATAACAAGCTAATAATGTAAGGCTTCGAAACGAGTGGAGAAGACAAGAAAGCATTAAGTCCATTATACTAGTTGAAAATGAGAAGTTATGCGTTCATTACGTTGACAATGCCGGCCAATATCCAAAAAAAAAATCTTCCTGAGGCACATAGATAAAGACTATATTGAAGTAGCACCTAGGTGTACTGACAAGATCTGTGATTTCATCGGCGGTTTACAAACAAATACGTGGAACAAAGAGAATGCGTCGTAATGATACAGAGCTAACGGTAGCTGAGTTGATTTTAAGTTCGACTACAATGAAAAAAAAGCCCGTACAGAGGAGATCAACTACAAAAATTCATGCTTTTGAAAGAAGTGGAGGGGCTGACGGATATGTGCTGAACTCGACTCCACCGCGATTTCGACGATTTCGCCGTCTTCGATACCATATCGCACAGAAACAACATGGCGAACAGAAACATATCATACAGCAGCACCCGCATAACGTTATTACGAATAACAATGTAAGGATGATCATCCTGAAAATGTTTGAATATGAAAAAAAGACAAACATCAAGGTTGAAAGAGAAAATTCTAGATTGGAAAAATCTTGAAAAAGTCTGTTTAAAAGAAATTTACCATATATATGATTTGATTTCGAATGGGAGATGATCGTAAATCCATTCTATTATACCCATCCAATCCAGGGATAGAATACGCTCCCATAATGGACGATCTTCCTCACTCATAGCTACAACTAACTATTTCTACTCTCTATGAAGCTTAGCTAGCTGTATGAGGTGGTCGTAGTCAAAGCGAGTGAAATGAGGATCGATATGGGCAGCAACAGCGCAATGACGGACAACTAGAGAAAAACGCTGATGCTTTGCGACCCTCGTGGGCTCTGCGAGTGGCAACCAGCGCAGAGAGGTGGATTGGGCGGTGTTAGAATGGTTTCGAAATGGGAGTGTACTATTTAATAACCTTTGAAAGTAGACTACTTATTTAGCTGATGAGTCATCCGCGATAAAAAAAAGCGATATTTGCTTAAGCCGCCGACAAAAAAGATGTATTTCTCACATGGCAGCGAATTGCTTAGTGCTCGTATCGAATTACATTCAGCCTTGTGAGTCATACTCTAGTATTACGATATCCTGAAAACGCGAGATAATCCGAGCGCATCAATTTTTACCCATATTCTCGGATTTCACCGAGATTTCACACGATTTTCGAGAGTTTAGCACACTGAAAATAATCCAGCGAAAATCCTCAAAGTTACTAAACATTAGTACGATACCAAGAGTAGACTTAGGATTTTCTTTGTTGAGCGGATAGGGCAACTGATCGGATAAATCATGTTCGATTTCACCCCTTTAGCCTCTGAAGGAGGCCGAGTTCCAAAAGAATAAAGGATTATAGTAGCCTTGTGTCTGGCTTAACTTCAAAAAAAGATAAATACTAAATTGGTGGGATAATTAGAGCGGAAGAGATAATGCACCGCTACTTCTCTACAAATAATCATGATAAGATTTATCTCTATGAAAGCCAAATTAGTGCTACACTTCCAGAAATCCACTAATTTTCTTTTTTCATTGCAAAATGAGAAAAATAAGTGATAAACCTAGTTGCCCCCTGGAATTATCCTAACCAGAGAAATCTCGAAAATTCCAAATTGGTAGCTATTTGAGTAGCCCTACACTTGTATTATCTTAAACTATCTACGATTCTGGAACCAGAACATGGAAACTCCCTGGAATTATCCTAATCAGAGGAATCTGATCTGAGTCCGACTCTATCACTTTAGAACTCGCGAACTCCTCTACCCTCTCGTCCTGTCTCGGGAGTTGATAGAAGAAAGCAGAACGAGAAAGAAAAAGATTTCCGACCCAAAAAAAGATACTTCAGCTGGAATTATTCGTTACAGTACCAAAAAGTTTTTTTAGATTCACATCGTTCAATATTGTGGATAATAGCATCATCACACATTACATACCTCCAATCAACCTCATTACAATGTGATAATGTCCCAAAAATCATTGTAATCCCCTTTCGTGTCCATGGAAATCGTTCAGTTAAACAGTGAGCAGATGAAGTGAAAATACGAAAAATTGCAGACTCCACATCTTCTGATGACATTGCGCGAGAGTAAAAAGAAATAGGAACAGTGAGTGAGGTAACACGCTTGGGTAAATAAACCGCCGAGTTCAAACACTATGAGAAACTTGATCTCTGTTGTTACAACGGGACTTGTCTGCAAAATTTATGCCAAATCATGACCAATACCTCCTGTCATTCAATTATTCTCAAGGTGTACTCACGAGAAAAGTAAAATTAATAATTTTCTATTAAGTTTGTTTGTAAGAACAGTGATGAGAAAGATTAAGGAACTCACGAAGTCAATGCCGGCGCACATGCCACCATTTCAGGAGAATCATTGCAGTAATCAGTAATATAACAGCTCATATAACATGAATGAAGGCAAGATTCCAATGAGTTGTAGCAGCTTACAAAAACACCTGGAAATAATAATCGATGACGATCAGAAACAATTAACAAATGTACTACTTTGTATAGAGAAAACGTTTATTGTACGCTTAAACAGATATTCTTGAAAACATAGGATATTATAGATTTCGAGAGCTTTACTCATTGAATGCGAACTGAAGTTTATTTTTCTATTTATTCACATGCACCAGAAAAAGGGCGCACCAGAAAAAAAAGGAGAGAAAACACGTTTTCCGGGTCAGAACCTTTGTAAAAAAATCCGAGTTAAAAGAGAACATAAATAAAGAGAGAAGTTAAAGAACCTCTATGTTAAAACAAGATAATTAATATCCAAACTACTGATCTATTGCCAATACCAAATCAATTTCATCAATTCCTTTTTCGCTACTTTTTGTTCATTGGTTTTCGTGGTACTGACTACTGGACATCAATTACGTACAATTTTCTTCACCTTGTAGTGTAAAATGGTCTTGTGGTGATAAAGGATGCAAAACAAAATCCAAAGAAATATTCGCTTCGGTGAAAAAGATGCATAATTAGTTCTAGCTAAGGATCGACAAGACATCACTAAAGAGATTTATCCCAGAAACCATAAAATTACATCAAAATTAGCTGGAATTAAGAAAGAAAACTAAAAAAAACCCTCAAAAAAAAAACTCTTGTGACTTCTTAAACACCAACACTTAAACTTCTAAAACCACTTCATTGATAAGAGAAAAAGAAAAAGTAGGAAATATCAGTATGCTGAGCTAACTCACCGGAAATTGAAGAACCTCCTGCCAATCGTACCGTCTCATTCATTTTCACTTCTAAATTATGATTTCAGTACTAAATAGGGAGCAAAAAAGAGGGAACGCGAAGTCAAGTAATTAAAAATAATGAAAAAGAAGGCTAATAGAGTGATAAGGGAACGTCCGAACACTGTTTTGACTTTGTCTGCCCGAATCGATCTGCTGCCCTCCTGCAACCCTCCACTTTTCACGTTATATCTCGCTATTGTTGAGTTCACCACTACACTAACTGCACACTAAACATGCTATGAGTCACGTTTTGAGGAAAATTTGATTTAAATTTGCAAATATTCACTTGAAGACTTCGAAGGAAAATTGTAATACAATGTTGCTCAAATATTTGAGTAATTCTTGTGGTGATATTACTTTTCTCCGAGAAAGAAGTACTTGGAAAGTTCATAACCTGATTTTATGGATTTCTGAGTCATCTTTACTACGTTATAAAAACGATAACAACCATAATAAACGTCTAATTAATAAATTTGATCCAATTTTCTTTTGAAAAAAAGAATGTGAAGTTCTTTTTTCCGTGAGCGGTCTTTCCATCATAAATCCTCAATAGTACAGTTTGACCAGTCAACTATTGAAAGACATTAGTGAAGAGACTATTCGTAATCTCTTTTTGGGATCATGCTACTCCAAGCAGACGGTGTACTGTATGCTGCCATCATTGCGACGATTTTCTAGTATACCAACCATTTTTTAGGTACATCTACGTTCAGAAAAAAAA
Organism: Necator americanus; assembly: GCF_031761385.1. NCBI lineage: Eukaryota > Metazoa > Nematoda > Chromadorea > Rhabditida > Ancylostomatidae > Necator > Necator americanus. Next base: position 3,788,452 of record NC_087376.1, read on the forward strand.
ATAAGCATATATCTCACGACGCTCACGTATCCATGCCTCACAACAATGGCTACGAAACTTCGAAGAACTACAGCAACAAAAACATAAGTGTTCATTTGAAACAAACCATTATTAAGGAAATAACAAAATAGAACGACATGCATTAACGAAAACGACGAGATTCGGCAGTAGTGAGAGAAACGAGGCGAATAAGTACTGAGTAAGTAGCAGTTGAGGCAAAAATCACACAAATGTAATGAAGCTCTTGCATAGTAGAACCAAAGCAAATGAAAGGAATCTGACTGCCATGCAGAATACCAAACATCTCTAATGCATAACCCGAATGTGAACAAAACTGCAGAAAAATCACAGAAACATGAAAGCGAGTGAATTTAACAAGACTAACTACGGTACTAAAGAGCGTTAAAGTTCTTGGTAAAATATAATAATAAAGCAAAACCCTATGAAAACCCTAGTTATTTCTGAAAACTGAATAATGTTAATGAATTTGACGTACTACGTCAACTGTTCGAACGCGTCCTGCTCGTCTAGTTGATGATATCTCCCTTCCATCCTAAAATTCGTAAAAATTCACTTTTAAGTTTCATTTCATTTACACATAGATTCGAAAGGGAAACTGCAGGATTTATAAGAAAAACAAGTAAAAAATATCAACAGAAGAGTGCCGTTTCTATAAAACAATTGATAAATAGATACTGAATGTAAATACATAACACTTACAGCTCTCTTAATGCAGTAACCAATTGGGACCCAGACAGCAATTGATAAGAACACGATTATTGCCACGATATTTGATTGGATAATCGGCCCTAAATTTTATGCAACTAAAATAGGTGTTAACGGCAAAAACAAGGCAGGCAAAAACCAACATATACGGCTTCGATCACTTAGAACGTTCAAATGTCTAGTCACATAATCGGCCACCTCATTTACGCACTTGGACTAAAAGAAGTGATGAGACTCACTAAATAACTCAATATCAATCTTTAAAAAAAAAAAACTAACCTTCCTACAATAACCCTGAGCACACCATGTACCATCAACGAGATCAGCGGCACCAATTTCAGGTTCACAAAGTCCTGTACCATTAACATCACGACAACATCTACGACAGGAGAGATGAACTGAATGTAAAAGTAGGTTAAGTTCGGCAAGTACGTAGGCAGAAGAGTAGAAAGAGACGTAGGAAAAGTCCCAAAAGAACACTATTACAAAGACTGGAAATTTCTCTACGAATAACAAGTGCTAAAACTAAGCCTGTAGAAGTGGAATGAAAAGGTGACTTCACTCACTTTCTTCACAGATACAACTCTTTTTCGCAATACTTTGTCGTTCGCAATAAGGAAGACACACTCCATCTTGACATTCACCGTCTTCGATGCAAGGAGAGCCATTCGGAATTGCTGGTGCTGATGGACATTCTCCGGAATGACCTCTACAAAAAAACAAGACTTTCGTGGTATTTCAGAATCAAAATTAGGTCCACAGAAGAACGTACGTGCAGAAGGACGTTGCTTTGCACTGAAGAGGATCTCCAGGTAGACAGACATGATTAGCAGGATGGTAGGAGCATGCATCACTACAACATGGTTGATTGAATGGAGAACACTGAGCTGACGGAGCAAGACGACATTCATTCGTGCAGCAAGTGCCTAAAATACTGTCATGATCCCTAAGGTAAGCGAAAATAAACATCAGAGCAAAGACGAGAATGAAAAATTGTCCTCGAAGCTCTGACTTTGAAAGTGAAATTTATGAAAACATACACTACCCACCATTATTCATGAAGAAATTCCCTTCATCACATTCTTCGCCTTCTTCCACGACTCCGTTTCCGCAAAATGATGCTTTTTCTGGTTCAAAGCAGCGATGCCAACGACGTTCAAGCATACGTCGAATGCTTCTTCGAGAGCATGGAGAAAATCGCTGCAAAATTTGCACTTAGTTTTTTTTTAAAGAAAGGAGGTACGATGTTAAAGCCAAAATTCGCGAATTCAAGACAGGTATATCAGCTTATGTTAAAACCAAATTTGATGAATTCGTACGAATGGGACTTCTTGATGTCACTTCACGAAAATTTGAAATTTTTAACAAACAAAAGTAAAAAATAGAATTTAAAGGGAACAAGTCGTCTTCTTTCAGTTTCTATGGAATTCCAGGAAAAAGTGAAATAAAACCGGTAGATCGACAACAACTTCTTCGATGCGTAAATAAATATACACAAAAGAACAAAAACGAACAGAGGAAGAAAAGTGAAGGACAGTAACGTTGCTCTTTAATTAAAAAAAAAGAAAGAAGGCACTCAGACTTAATCAAGGAATAGAACTTACTATGTTATTTGGATCATATCCATTCTGGGCATACATATGCATAATATAGTTGCCGCCTTCAGCATAGTCTGGTAAGCACTCTTCACGACCATCTGCATCGCGATCTAGACCGTCGTGTTGAGCACCCCAACTGTGCGCGTATTCTGTAAGGCGTATCTTAGAACGAAAGCAAGCGGGCGAATTACTGATCCACCAACCGTGAGCGACAACGATTTCTGCCTCCTTAGTTACTAAGGGATAGTCATGTAAGCCAGTATTGCCCATAGCACTCGTAAAAACTGTGTTATAACTGATCTGACGATCAACTACCTCAAACGAAGGAAGAAAATTAGACGATGTAATAAAAAGTAGCACCTGTTCCAAAAGGCCTACATAGGCAGAATCGGAGCAAATCCCTCCTGGACCTCCACGGGTATCTGCGACATAGGCCAGACCAATATGAGCAGAATCAGAAAATGATTGTGCAGTTAAAAGATGAACCAAACAAAACTTTGGTGATCCTTCCTCACGAGTAAATGCCTGGAAGAGGTTCAATCTCTTCTAATGGATCTTTTGAGGCAGAATCAACAAATAATAGCGAGAAGGAGAAACATAAAATGAACAAATATAACAGGCTTACCTCCAAAAGGCGGTTAGAATTCCATACGCCATTATTTGTAGCATCTCTTGAATTATAGTGACCCGGCTGATTCGATGGTTTGTCCAGAATTTTCAATTCCTTGATCGAGAATCCCATATTTACAAACCTAAATAATGGAATAAATACGAGAGAGCGAAAAAGTGTCTACACAGTACCTTCCGCGCTCTATCTCTGTTTCCTCTTGATCTTCATCCCAATTCACACCTGTATAAATTTCATTCACACGTGCTACCATATTTACCTGAAAGAACTACTTAGAAACAACATTGATCCAGAAAAAAAATCGGCTAATGATAATAACTAACAATATATCGAGTTGTTAAAGCTGTATTGTTCTTTCCAACGATCGAAAAGAATTTGTAGTCAGCGACAATTTTCAGGGGACATCGATTTCGAACTTCATTCTCTCTTGGTACAACCTGTCTACGAGCACGAGTGGCAGATTCGTCAACATCAACAACACTGGTGGAGATAGCCTGAAATTTTGCGCTCAGCGCTTTGAATCAGGTCCCTTCATTAATAAATTTTATCATTTGTAATTCTAATCAGCAAGAAGGATTAGTGGAATTCTTAGGGAAGAAATCACTTCAGTTAAGAATTCTCTCAGCTACAAAACAACGCTCAAAGAAAGTAGATCTCTAGCACTGTGCTCTGACAAAAGTCGCTGGTCAAACACATATTTACAGTATTTCTGCTATGATGCAATGGAAAGAAAAAAGGTTACGCTATGAGGATTTCACAGTATACAAGTGGGAAAACTGAACGGAAGAAGCGAAAACTATTTCCCAAAAATTTATCTGGAAAAGGTGAGCTACCTGTAAGTGTACGGGAACACCAGTATGGATGAGGCTACGAAATAACAATGAACTATTCATAGAGTTGGGGCGGAAAACAAGTATATCCCTGGAATGAAGTAGGTTTTTGAGATGAATCCTACAAAAAGGAAGGAAAAAAAAACACACAGTTACCTCTGACCAGCTGTTCTGAAATGAGGTGAGGCTGGTTCAAGATAAACAGAATCCTTGCCAGCAAATATTGATCCAATATAAACGCCAGGATTAACACGTGAAAGCACAACGGCAAAACGAGGATTTCCTAAAGATTATTTTTATAGCTGCAACAAAACAAGCAAAAATAAATCCAAAACATATTTTGATTTTCATAACGCACCTTTTAAATAACCGCGGTAATGATGATCTCGATCTATAGGCACTGAGACGTCATCTCCAATCTTTAACTGGCTGTATGGATCAAAAATATTGGTGCTAGGATTCAGGTAGGCAATATATTGGCGACCTGTAATCAATCGAAAGTTCTCGAGATCACTAAGATTATATTTCCGGAGTCGGAAAATAAAATAAAATAAAACGACAGATAAGAAAATACCAAACGCCGTAAAGGATATCCTACGGACAATATTATCATCAGTATCGTATTTCTCATCTATACGAATAATAGCATAGTCACCCGTCCTTTCACGTAATGAAATCCCTGAATATAACACGAAAATCATGTTTGAAATAGCCGCAATTCAATGATTCTATGTACTGTAATTAACAAAATAAACCAACCTGATATTATAAATATGTAACAATGAATGATAACTATACATAATACTATCGAACAGGTGACATTAGCCATGTGCACATTGATGAGCACACGCCATCAGCATGAAATGTCATCAAAGAGTTTCGTAAATCACCTAACGACATTCTAGCGGACAATTACAGTACGTGCTGATTAGTGGCGCATCACTGTGCAACGTGAACACATTTGTAAGATGAACTTTACAATTACAGTTGTTTGGCAATATTGAGTCAAGACAGGATCACGAGTGCTAAACGATAGTCAGTTAAGCCAAAAATTCTCCGGATATTCCTAGCATTAATGGGTTTCAAAGACAATTGTCCGTGGGGAAAATTTAGCTGGAGAGGAGTACTCATTAACATCCTTATTTTTGGACGTTCTATCTTACTTTTTTCTCTTAATAATGTTAGCTTATATGTCGTAGATCCTCAAAGATTAATGCTTAGGTCTTAAGGGCCCGATTGATTTAGTTATTTACTTCAAGAATAAGGGCGCCAGCGAGTGCCCCCATCCTAACCACATTTCACCCGCGTCTTTTTTTCCTTGGTTGCTATTTTAGCTCGGATATTGGGTAGATGTGCCCGTAAGAATATCCCTGTGTTCATGGAAAAAAAAGAACTGATCACTTCACTAGAAACCACAGTCCTCAAATGTTTCCTTGTAGTGCAATTCTTTCTTAGTTCCTTCTGGAATCGCAGGATGTCTGCCTATCGGCTTCAGACCTTGCATAATTAGAACTTGTTCAAATCTGCAGACTTTCATTGGCTACTACTACATATTGAGAATCTCATAAACTAGCTAATTTTCGTCGAATCGACAAATCCAACTGTGCTATGAGTAGTGGTACTCATAGAGGTATCATCTGCATTTGAGTGAAGACTCTCTGGTCTTCTGAACGGGTATAAAAGATACCCCCAGTAAAGATCTTCATACGTCCTTTATTTTCCTAATCCCTGCCGTGTATAGTTCAAATAATTACGAATAAATATCTTGGACTTTTGACCCTAGAACAAATGTAGAGATATAAAAAATCTCACTAATCGTAACCGTGTTTTGTACAAATATTTTTGCGCCCTTAAGCACGTTGCATTTTTATCTACTACATCTTGTCTTCCTTAACCACGAAAATTGAATACTTTTTACTGGTTAGAAGGAACTACATAAGCTATCCTATGGATCAAATGCATAGGCTTGAACACTACGCATGGAAATAATAGACACAGAAATATTGCTCTCAATGCTCTCAACTTGAATCTCCTTCCATCTCGGCACTGCATAGGTTAATATCATATAATCCGTTATTTCCGACAACAGATGTGTAATCATAATAAATTTCCTTTTCATCAAATACATGTCACCTCAAACTGAAGGACATTGTGTCACTAAGTGAATAGATTTTCAGACAATTAGACGTAAAAGTTACGATAAACGGTCAAACAACTTTTCCCCAACATCTATGGTACTAATGTCTCTTCACTTCTGCGAGTCACCTACCAAATATCTATTGCAATAAATATGTCTAAAGTTCGAGTCTGTGGATTAACCATTGGTAGGTGTGTGTTTCTTACTATCAACATTGTTTCTAAGAAAGAAAGTGCTTGCAGCATAACACGCCTAGTTAGGAGTCAAAAAAGGAACGCGGAAAGAAGGAAGTCTGCAAAGATGTCCAATATTCCTACGCAGTTCCAAATCATGCATTAAATTAAATCAACGAGAAAAATTTAAATAATCAACAATTTATGAAAACAACAAAATAAAAAAAGAGAGTTATCGTCTGCGGTGAACAGTTCGCTTGACCTTGGGCTTGGGTGGCAGTATAATACCATCATACTGGAAAGAACGACGCAAATAAAATAAAGAAACAGAAAGAGGTGCAAGAATCACTAAAGAGATCAACCAACCTTCTGTTGGAACCACTTCACAGCCTCCTCGCGACCCACACGGTGACTTGGTCCGACGCGACCAGTGGCGCGTCTCTTTTTGGCAACACGACGGCCGGCACGGTCAAGGACCACGTAAAAGTCCATACCATAAATTCCGATCCCTGGATCGTACTTAATGCCGAGATCAATGTGCTCCTAGAAAAGACGAAAGTAACGATAAAAAAGAAAAACGACGAGCAACAACTCGTCACTTTTGCTTCGATTGCTACACAGTTGCAGAATTAAGAGAAAGGAGTTCTTCCTAGAGAAAATTTTGAGAAGCTCAAAATTGACACGGAATCTAAACTCTCTATGGAGACGTCCAGGCTGTGCAATCATACAAATAAAACTTAAAAATAGTTGAGATGAAGGAAAAATAGACTTAGCAGATAGCAAGAGGTTCCTGACACATACATAAAAATCACCATTTTACAATGTCTAAAGAGCAATTTTCAAGTTCATAAACTCTGCAGTTATCGATGAAGGTACACACCGCTGCATGACGTAGGATGAAATCCAGAAAACAGTTGTTTTGAACAGCAGATTGATCACTGCGCACTTATAACGAAGGAAGCAACTCTTCTAACACGTTCGAGTGATGGAATGACACCGCATGAAGTGGATTTCACAACTAGCACAGGTTAAGATTCTTGCTTCATCAGATAAACAGATCAACTTGATGCCGCTGATTAATTTGCTTCCTAAATTCATGGAGCACGTTTCGAGATTGGTTTGATGCATTGTGGACTACGTCCCACAAACAATCCATTGCTGGAGAGATTGTAAGATCAAAAAGTTTCTTGAACGCTGCCTTCGTACTCAGAAAATGGAAAGAGGAGAGTTAAAGAGACTAGAGAAAACCATGGATAAATGATTCGCATTCTTTTTCAAAATGAAACCACCACCTTTTACTGCTTTAGCAAATGAAGAACAAAATTATACAGAATGCTCAAAACGGAACTGGAGCAGCTTAGCACAACCTAGATACAATTGGTTCAAATATTTGTACTTTGGTCTACTTGAAGAAAAACAAATAAATATAAATAAAATATGGGAGCCGCCCATCCTCCTCTATTTAAACTTTGTATGTTTCACCTTATATTCACCTAGAGGCAGCGACAATGAGTGCACTAATCAAACATGTCTATGCGATTATAGAATCAGTGGCGAGAATATTTCAAAATGTTCTTTACTGTTCCAGCTAGAAGCATGGAAGTTATATCTACATACAAAAGAAACCCACTCAAAAGTGCACTGAGTAACTGAATAACAATCTAAGTTGTGTCAAACCCCTCCAAAATGTAGACTTACGAATTCGAAAAGAAATATGAGCTTATTGAGAATTGAAAAACGAAAAAAAAATCAAGAATTGAAAAGCCGCGAGCTTAAGAACTGTTATTTTCTGTAACATTTCTGCCACAAGCAACAAGACTTGACCAATAAAACCCACAAAAAATCGATGTACAGAACAAAAAGTACGGTAGGTAAACTAGTGCAGTAAAGAACTTTTGTAAATTAAAACAATTAGACGCACCACAGTTATCGACAAGTGATATCAGGTAAACTGGTATCAGATTCATAAATTGCGAAGCTCCCTAGAGTATCGTAACGCCGTAAATGTTCGAAAACGAAAATGTCTCCACGAGCAAAATTTCTGGCTAACTAAAACGCCAGACAAAAGAAGAAACTTATATTGGATTAGACCGATCATTCCGAAATCTCAGAAAGGAAATGCGAAGGGGAAGAATACAAATAAACAGTTTGGAAGAATAGCGCGAACCTGGATTCCGAAGCCGAAATTTCCAGAGTCGGAGAAGTTCTCTCTGTATAACTCGAATTCCTTGACCTTCAGACCCTTCTCAAGGATTTCTTCAGCTTTGGGACCACGAACAGTGCAATGCACGGCGATCTTTTCATTCCTTCTGATACCAAACGATCGTACGGTGTACCTCGCCTTTGAGAACACAGGGGTCTGACCAGTTAACTGCTCCAACACCTTGGAAGGAATTGTTCAGCAGTATTATGTATGAAAAACGGAAAATAAGTGCTCCTTACCTTCGCAGCACGAGTAAGTCGATCACCGGACTCTCCAACACAGATATTAAGGCAGAGCTTCTGGATCTTCAACTCCCTCATAACATTCTTCGCCTTCCTTTCGCGGATTTCCGCGAGTTTTTCAGCGTCACCCATGCCTAAAACGAGCTTAAATCTGGAATAACTCGAACGAAGCGACCAAATGCAAAGAAAGACGAAAACTCAAGGCGATTCCTCTCAAAATAACTGCAAAATGGACGTGAATAGCAAGTATAAACCCAGAGAACCGGACGGAAGAAGTCTGCACTTGCCAAAAATCAGGGAGTTAAGAGGGAAGGAGTGCCTCCGATGAGCTGAATTGTTGAAACAATCCAAACCCAAACGTAAAGAAGACTCAATGCTAATGCTCCAAGATCAAAACTTCCAAGACCTCTACCTAGTGTGAAAGAAAAAACTTAGGACGGATTCCAATTTATTTGGACGGAATTCGCATGGCATACTGTAGAAACCCATTCTTGCACCTGCACATCTAACTGAAGGCCGTATTTCTTTGTCTACTGGAGTGGCGTAGAAAAAAATTGGAATTGTATGGGGTGAGGGTATTTGTGAGAGGAATGGTGTTATGTGGAGGAATGTGGCTTGGATTGGAGTTTAGCTGTTCGTTTGTATTTCAAATAAGTAGCTGGACTAATAGTAATGGCTTGTATGGATGCACTAACGGGATGAGGCTCCACAAATCCCTTCGAATGTCCTATTTGATCATTTGGAGGAGGAAGAGGAGTGGAATGATTAAATTCGTAAAAAAAGGTAAAAAAAAACCGTAAATTCTAGCCGGAAATAATCAAATCTAAACGGGATCATAAATGAAAGGTTGTGACCAACTAAGTAGGAGGATTTCAGGCAGGGATCTCGCCTTGATAAACCCATTTTGCATCCTATTTTCTATTTTTTTTTCGAGTTTTCTGCTTAACTTCATTCGTTTTTTTTGAATTCCTTAGTATGGATTTGATTTATACGAGGTTCTTCGTGAATTAGCGCATATCGCGGCGATATCCCATCGCATTGCGGTCGCCGCGGTAACGGACTCTAGAGAGTTTTCATATTGTTTTAGTGTAGTAGTCGTTTCTACAGTGAAGATCCTTGTAGTAGTTCATCACCAGGCATCGGCTTCTATTAAATATTTAAGCATTGTAATTTATTTTTAGGTCGTTCACAAATCTGAAAGGTTATTATTGTTGCCGATCATTTTTCCGCGCGCGGTTGTTCTCGTCGCGTTGAGTTTCATTGCAGTTGCAGCGCTAGTTTTTCTTTCTTTTTTTTTTTCGTATGCGGTTTTTGCTTCTTTTTTTTGCTGTTTTTTTTTTGAGATTTTTTTTTTGTATTTTAGAATGCGTGTCTTTTCTTTTGGACGAACTCTCTCGACAATTTCTGGAAAGGTAAGATTGTCAGTCTACATGGATTTCTTCAGTAAAATCTTGAAGAATTTTTTAATGTTCCCTTTCTGCAGAGACAGCCTTTCAAAGTTGTTGAAGTTGGTGCTCGTGATGGTTTACAGAACGAGAGTGTTAGTCAATTATTTTTCGTTTATCTGCGACTTGATAACACATCATTTTTCTTTAAGAAAATAATTCCTACTGAAGATAAAATCGCTCTTATCAACAGACTAAGTGCTTGTGGATTGAAGGTTGGTAAAATCTGGATGGATGTTAACCATTTGCATCAATGTTATGTTTCTGTTTGAATTTTTAAGTCAGCAAGATTTCAGAGTGTAGAAGCGACCAGTTTCGTATCTCCCAAATGGGTTCCACAAATGGGCGACCATCAAGAAGTAATCAAGAAAATTATCAAGTTCCCAAATGTCTCTTATCCAGTTCTCGTTCCTAACCTTGCAGGCTTGGAGAATGTTGTGAGTTATTTTGATGTAATGTGAAAATAAAAGCGAAAATTGTTCCTTTCAAGTTCAGCTAAAAAATGGGCATGTCAAGGAAATTGCCGTGTTTGGCGCAGCATCAAATACTTTTTCTAAGTAGGTGCGTTCTGAAATACTTTAAATTTTTTTCTTAGTATGTTAAGTGCATTGAACACCATCACACCTTTCATTCCTCTCATTTTCTTTTGTTTAAAGAAAGAACGTCAACGCAAATGTAGAAGACAGTCTTAAAAAGCTTCAGGAGGTTACCACAGCGGCACTAAAAGAAGGTCTCAGAGTTAGAGGGTAAGAAGATCATTTGTAATTTTTACTTTAACGACTATTCTAATTTATCTATCTATTTTATCTATCTTAGTTATGTGTCCTGTGTTATTGGATGCCCTTATGAAGGTAAAATTAGCAGCGATGTGGTGGCACGAGTTACTGAGGCTCTGTTGGAGGCAGGTTGCTACGAAGGTAAGGCTTAGAAGCTTTGGAAGAACCCGCTTTCTTCCCAGTTTTGGCATTTCCAGCCTAGGGCGGGAAACCAAGATATTGTATACTAATTTAATTTTATGTAGAAATATGATTGCTAAGTGCCTGATGCTGTCATTGTAATCTGCTTACATTTCGTTCAACCTTCTCAAATCTGCAAATCCTTTCGCTTCTATCTCTTTACCGTTCGATTCCAGTGTCTCTGGGCGATACGATTGGTGTTGGTGGTGCTGGATCTGTTTCATCCATGTTAGACACTGTAATACGATCCGTCCCTCCCAACAAACTAGCAGTACATTTTCATGATACCTATGGTCAAGCGCTCGCGAATGTGATTATTGCCATAGAGGTACAATTGAATGACTTTTTCCCTTTTTTCGTGAATATTTTTACTCCATTCTTTATAGAAAGGTATTCGCGTTGCGGATTCTTCAGTGGGTGGACTTGGAGGATGCCCATACGCTAAGGGAGCCACCGGGAATCTCGCCACCGAAGACTTGGTTTATATGCTCCACGATTTAGGCTATGAAACGGTAAATTGCACAGTGATTTATCATTCCATACTATTTTTCCATGGGATACATGCAAGAGGATATAAATCTAGGGGATCGACTTGGATAAATTGGTTGAGACGTCCATGTGGATATGTTCCAAAATGGGACGCCAAAATACCTCTAGGGCAGCGAATGCAATCAATGCGAAGCGACTCTAATGATAATCCTAGTTCAACCTTTGTTACATCCTTGGATTACCTCATGGAATTGTGTAATAATTTCCATCATAAAAATTTATCTTGTAAACGGGGTATATTTGCAAGAGCACGATTGTCTGTTCATGCTGGATTTGTGCAAGCTGGACTTGGGATTTGTTGGATTTGTGTTCGAGATCCTTGTATGAGACTGCGCATTTGTCTTATATTGTGAATAAACATTCTGATCAAAACATTGTCATACTCTCCTGTTCTCTGCTCCTTTTTACATTGGAGCGTTATCGTCAGATTTCCAGTGCGATTTTTACAAGGCTTTTACATATTTATTAGTATCGCAAGGCATGGGCATGATGTTGATTTCGGACTGTTTCCAGCCATCTACAACATCTTCAGAATTGTTAACAGCTTTGTCTTGTGAAAGGTCATAGAACAATGTTCAACAACTCTATTTCTAGACCAAGCAATTTCTCATTGAGATTTCTGTGCAGAGGTGTATTATCGTTGGATTACTGGCTGTATGCCAACAAAATTGATCGCTCTTGACAACATTGACATTGACAACACCAGCACACACCTGCGATCACCTCAGTTGATTTCTACTCAAAAGATTTCTATCACATCAGTTACTCAACAAATAAATAAATCCAAGAAAGCTTCGACTTCTAAGACGTCATCCCCTCAGTCTGACTAGGGCCTTTTAAAGTGTAACAAATAATCTTTTAATAGGAAAACTGCTGCCAGAGAAATCAGAATACCTGATAAGTGGCAGCCTGAAGTAATTACTTCCCGCATCTACAAAACGAATGGAAACGCGCTCTATTCGACAACACCATAGCGCTGTAGGACCTTAGCTGCGCATTCGACGTTCTTCGCAGTCAAATGCTGAAAATTCATCTGTGAGATTATGCACATTTACATGTTCTTTGTTCAGTAAGTTTTCCAATGAAGACTGAAGCTTTAGGGAGATTGTGGTTTCTACTGATTTGTGGTAGTGTGGACGTGTTCCTAACGTAATGTCGGTTGTTGTAGGCTTCTGGATTGGTTTATTTGTTCCTCGGACAGTTCTCTTCGTTATTCTTATGTTTTCATTCACCTGGACATAATTCTAGTTCCTCTCTTCTTTTACTCTCTTCGATTCTTAGCTCCTATTTCGGGGTAGGTTTTTTTTGTTCGGGTAAAAGTTGTGAAACTCCGAACGGCCGGGTGAAGATGGGTGTTACATGGAACTTCGAACTTCTGAGATTTCGAGTAGTGGCGGAGATGTGCCAGAATTTGTTAGGGTTCCCTTTGATTCTGTTGTATTGGTATTTATTCTCTTGCAAACATTTCGAGGGTTTTTTCAATTTCATTTCGCACTCTTTTTAAATTGTGTTTTTGTTCGAGATTCCATATTTTTGCTTAGAATCTGAAGAGCATTTCATATGTTGCTATTCTTCCAGGGTACTATGGGTCTTGTCAAGGTCGTGAAGAACAAGGCTTATTTTAAGCGTTATCAGGTTAAATTAAAGCGACGAAGACAAGGAAAGACCGACTATTATGCAAGGAAGAGGCTCACTGTTCAAGACAAGAACAAGTACAACACACCTAAATATCGTCTCATTGTGCGATTCACTAACAAAGACGTAATTGCCCAGGTTAGAACCCATGTTTCTCATATTTTCCTTCACAACCCCTTCTGCAATGATAAGGTCTCGGAATTAAATCATTAAACATCTTTGGATAGGCATAATTGTAAGCTTACCTTATATGTGATGATGTGTTTTCAAACGTTGTTTTCCTTAAAATCAGAAAAGGTTTTAGATTGCTTACTCCAAGATTGAGGGTGACGTAATTGTTGCCTCTGCCTATTCGCACGAGCTTCCTGCTTTCGGTATCAAGGTAAGTTTCACATCTTGTGGATAATGCGTGAGGAAACAAGTGAATTCATCATGTTCTTGTAGGTTGGCCTTACCAACTACGCAGCTGGATACGCCACTGGCCTTCTGCTCGCTCGTCGTCACTTGAAAAATCTCCAGCTCGACAAGACCTTCAAGGGACAAGAGGAGGTAGGTGTTTCTGTTTATTCTTGCCCTGTGAGAATATTATCCAAGTGGCAATTTGAAGGTCAACGGTGAGTTCTACACCGTCGAAGAGGAGGATGGTCGTGCTCCATTCAAAGCAGTGCTTGACGTCGGATTAGCTCGTACCACAACTGGTTGCAAGGTGTTTGCAGTTATGAAGGGTGTCGCCGATGGTGGAATCGACGTCCCTCACAGGTTTCTATCTTTGTTTCTACTCGTTTCACTGGCTTGTTAATCTTAGTCATTACCAGTAGCACTGTTTTCACTCATAATGTTTCTCTTCAAAAAGCGCTAAGTCGTCCTGCGAAGCAAAATAGATGAAATAAAGGAAGCGATATTTAAAGCATCTGTTCGTATTGAGTAAATACACGTTGTAGAGAAAGTAGCAGGTTTTAAAAAGATTCACATGGACACACATTAACGAAACGTACACTTTACGTTGTGTTGTGGCGTATGTATTTCCGTTATTTGCGAGTTTTGCTTCTGGTTTGATTTGGTCCGCACCAGAGACAAGCGAGTAACGTACGCGTTTCATAATATTCATAGGTTTACTGAAGTGAACGATTCTAATCATTTCTAATTGCACACGCCGTCTCTGATTGTTCTTTCTTTTTCTTCCTTTTTTGAAGGAGTGTCTTGGAATCATTTCTATATTAAGAGTCTATTTCTGCAGTATTTCTTGTAATTCGTTCTTGATAATAATAATAGTAATTATTATTATTAATGGCGCTATGCTCCGTTTTGGACATCCATTATTCTCCTTCCCCAGTGATAGGCGTTTCTCTTCCCATAGTTCCTTCCTTCATTCACTCATTCTTCTCCTTTACAGCGAAAACCGTTTCTTCGGCTACGACTCGGAATCCAAGAAGTATGATGCTGAGGCTCACCGTGACCGTATTTTCGGAAAGCACGTTGCTGAATACATGCGCTCCCTAAAGGAGGAGGATGAAGATGCGTACAAAAGGCAATTCTCGCACTTCATAGCCGAAGGCGTCACCGCTGATAACTTGGAGGAGGTAACATCATTTGAACATCTCAGAGTAATGTGATGGATTTTGTTATACGTGGATCGTATTCAGATGTATAAGAAGGGTCATGAAGCCATCCGTGCCAATCCTGACCGACGAACTAAGCCTTCCAAAAAGCAAGGGGAAAAGAAGAGGTAATAATGCTGATTGTATCTTGTTCTATTTCGATATCTTTGACCTTGTCAAAGTGTGGTTGGTTGGCAACTTTTACTTTCATTCTGTAAGAAGTTTCTTGAGCAGATGGAACGCCAAGAAAATCACGCTGGAGCAAAGAAGGGAGCGTGTCGAGGAGAAGAAGGCACTTCTGCTTCAACTGAAAGCACAACAAGAAGCGATGTAAACCCCTCAATATGTTATATAATGATAAAGTTGTTGTTGTTGTTATTAGTTTGCTTGAATCAAAATCTTATGGCACTGAGACAATGGGAGCTTTATTGTTAGCGGAGCTTTCATGGGTAATTTTTTAGTATTAGTAAGATTTTAGAAATACGTATTCATAGCATTAAGTTGCGGAAGCAGGATTTATGGAGGTTGAACAGTAGACGTAAGGTCAACAGAGAAATTGATTGCGTACGAGTGCACCGGGTTTTTGTCTGCGTAATGTCATTGTCCTCCCTTGTTTCGTGCAATAAATGCATGCGTTTTCGGAGATAGCACCTCATAACCGTAATTCTACACTAGTTGTTTCGAAAATGTCCAAGTTAAAATGATGTGCCTAGGAAAACGACGCGAATCGATGTCTCTACAAACATAGGATGGCTCTGTTAGATGACAGATTGAGTGAATACCATCATGTATTTATAATATAATGGTGTATTGTAGATATAATAATATAGAATATATACTAATAATATAATACTAATGTGGCTTAGCTTTATACAAATCGATAAAACAACCTAGTCCTTTATTAATTAATCTGTAGAACCCGTGTTATGAAATCGTCTAAGTCAAATTGAGGATATCAAATTAGATCCTATAAAGTTTGAGGCAATGGTAATACGAAAGGACTGAGGTTCTGTGGTACAGATATGGAATATGTTCAAATAGCACGAACACCAGAGTGAATTTCAAATATAATGACTATGTATAAAAGAAAAGAAAAAATAGCCTAACAAATGCTGTTATGATAGAAACATAGTCCATCCATCTTTTGGCAAAAGACCAGTATCGTCATCCGGTTCCGTAACTCTTGATTCTGTTGATCGAGGTGGGATTGATATCCTCAGATCACTGGAATTTTAAGCGAATAATTTATCACATTACTTCCTATGGTTCTCGTGAAAAAACATACCTGAAAACATCTTCCGTTTTCTCCCAAGGAAATACATTTCGCTCTGGTGAAGGTGCAGGAGATTCTTCCTCTAAACCACAAGACTGAAGGCGTGGCGATGTTTGTTCTAATGAAGGAGGACCTATATAAAAGCTTGGCTACAAACTAATTTCAGCTTTAATTCCAGGAGCACAAAAAGACAAGAACTTACCTTCCTCAGAAAAACTGATTCCAGTAGCTGGAAGGTTTCCAGCTACTATCGTTTCATCAACAAAGTCAGCGAAAATATCATAAGATGACTCCTGCATCTCGCCAGCGAAACTGCATTTAGATTCTAAAGGAGCTATTCTTGTCGATTCTTTTCCACGTTTACATGGACTCCAGGAAAGTTCTTCTGTTTCTGGCTCAACACTGGTCGAAGGAATACCAGGTGCAGGGACTGGCAACGCCTGAAGGGGACTCGTAAGAGAAGAATTCGAAATCGAACGCTGTCGTTTTCGTTTTTTAGGAGGACCATCGTTGCCTTCCTCTTCATCGGGCACCTTAAGCGACATTTTATCTCAATTTCACACAATTGGTTTTAGTTGCATATCACTACCTGACTCGAGGGTTGCACTGGGGCAGAAACTTCCTCTTCGGGGATTTGAGGCTGCGGATGGAGATCTCTGGTGGATGGCTTAGGTCCATAAAGACAACTGAAGGAACAATTTAAAATGCAGTGCATCTATGCATTTGTGAGTAGATTTGAAGCGAGAAAAATCACTTAAAAATACAACAGCAGCATACTCGTTTAATCATCTCGGTTATAATGAGTACTGCTTTGGAAAAAATAAACAAGAAATTCCAATCATGTTTAAGTCGCAAGAAAACCGAAACCATGATATCAACCAAACTCTAATTTTGAATTTCAAGAAATTTTAGAACGCCGAATCGGCTCTTGTTGTGTTCAGTAGTAGATGAACCGAGCGTGTCTATTATACTGAAACAAAAATCGAACTCGTACCTTCTGGTGTCCTCAAAAAGCGATCGCCTCAGGAAATATGGATCTACTACGGTGTTTCTTATTTCCTCATTATTGGAGTGCTTCGAAAACATGCCAACATAAGGCCATGAGCGGACCTAAAATCGATGACATTGTCTTGATATATGCACGAGCAAAATAAAGTATACGTTCAACTGACCCATTTCTGGAAAAAAACAGGTGGTTGCCAGGAAGGATCTATGCATTGCATCCTATCGATAATACATTCAACAAAGAGCCGCATATTTACTGTTGGAAGAGTGGTAAGTAGCATATTTTGATCTGTTGGCAACCTCAGGCGACGATAACATGTCTCCAAAATACGTAGTTTTTCTGGAAATTAGGAAAAAGTGCCACAATTAACCTCAATTGTTCCCAACAATGCTACTAATACTAGATATGATTAAAAATAACTTACCTCTAGCTGTTAATGGAAAACGAAGTTGTCGAAATATGAAAGTATTTCTAGTCCGGATAAAAGATAAAATTCGCTTATAGATGGGACATGTATTCAAGTCGAAGCTTTCAACGTCCACTATACCTTTCGTAGACAATCTGAAATTTACGGATCACGAAAAGTCATATATTAACTTCTACCAAACGTTTACCTCTTTGTAAGCTTAATCTTGTCTATGAACTGGGAGTGAACTAACGTGGTGTTCTTATCTATACACTTTCGGAGCGATTTCGTGTAGTAGATCATATCACGTAAGGAAAAACGAACGCAGGGCATAACCTACAAAGGCGAGAAAGATGAAAAAAATGATACAAAGTTTTTTTTTTAAATTAAATCAAGAAGGAAGAGAGAATGACGCAGGGGATGGCCAATGCTTGGTATTTCCACTTTTGATACACAATTCATATTTCAATTCACCTCATCCAAAGCGGAATTCCAAGCTTGATATTCATCGGATTTGTCGAGATGAGCAATAAACGAAACACGTAGTTCTTCGACAATAGTTCGCCTGGAAAATCTAAGGAGAATTACTCAGGAGTGTGTCCTTAAAGATGAAATCAAAAAGGCGAACATTTATAGAAGAGGAGGTGCAAGAGGAAAACAAAGTTATATCGCAACCAAGCGGGGGCTTTTGATAATGTTACTGTCGCAGCAAACTGTATTCATGCATAGGTGGTGTTTTGTGAAAAGAAAAATGGTGGGTAAGATCTTAAGACTTCCACAATCTACATCCAGACATTGTAAACATAAGCCAAAGTATAAAAAAAAAACTGTGAATATTAAAAGCTTTCGCCTAATCACTCCCACATGAAGAAAATAGACAATCAAAAAGCATTCACGTTTAAAAAAAAACTACAAACGTTAGACAAAACACCTACCAGGATCGTTTAATCTCCTTTGCATTTAATGGAGGGAACGCTGGAATTAGCACCGTCCAGTTGAAATCCCTCAAAATGGTTTCTAATTCACCAGGCGAGGACTGCAGAAGCTCAGCAACCTTTGCGTGTGAGAGAGAGGATTTCGTTAATACTGTTTCTGGAAACAAACTGTCAAGAACAAATTATCTATATTGCAATGTAAGAGATGATAAATTACCGAATAGCCGTCTATATCTCTCCTTGTTGAGAAAATTTTTCGTCAAAATATTGGGATCGCGCGCAACATCCTGTAAAAGTATGCATTATAAAATCAGTAAAGCTACTGTGACGCCATTAAGGACAAGTTTTCGCTACTAACTAGTTATTAACAATCATATCTATCAAGATATACGCTGAAGAGCTGTTACTAGCTACGTCAAACTCCTCGAACATGTCGGTCAAACTAAGCAACATCTGGAGCACCGAAATTTCAGTATAGCATGCAAAAGAGATGATAAAAAAAAGAGGAAAGAAATGAAGGCAACTAGGTAAGGAGTTTTGTTTTTATTAAAAACGAAGAAGAAGTCAGTTACACTGATTTATTCATGTAAGTACCATCATAGAAATGTTAGAAGAAGTAACAAAAATGCTTGAGCATATAGCAGCAAAGATTTATTCGAAGTAAAAGAGAATATTTTTAATTTTGTTAAACTCCTACTGATAGTGCCCATCCTCTAGACTTCAAAATGTTTTGTAACTTTTCTCTCCTCTTCTAAGAATATATCGAAATCAAAGAGAATTTTTCATCGTATGGACGGCACGTTTTGCTTAAGATGATTCTACTCATAGGCAACGTAATTCAACCAACGACACCAAGAATCTGTTCAAAGTAACAGAACTGAAGTACACAGTCATCAACTTGTAAGATCTTGGTGGTACGTAAAAAAAACTGTCCGAAAGAAAAGAAAAAACAACGAAACATTTAGTCATGATGAATAAAGAGAGAAAATACTGAAAAAACTCACCTCTACACTCCATCCTCCCTTCTCTAAACTTCTAGTGTAACGATGCATGATGTGCTGTAAACGATTCATGGATATACCTAACGCACATGCTATACTGGATTTCGATTCCCCTTGGAGAGCTAGCCTGGAAATCATACAGTTCAATAAACAATAAAGGAAAACATAGCACGTTAGTAACGAAAAGGGCATACTCGTTGACTCGTAGCATTGTTTCTAACGAGACCTGGGAAGGATACCCTACGTAGTAAGGATCAAAAATAGTGCGAATTCGAGACTGTATCTGGGCAGCACTTCTGCATTCCAGTTTACGACCTAAACTGACAATTTGAAAGGACAATACTAGAGCAAATAATTAATAATAACAAATAATAAGTAATAACATACACAAACGAGGCCACATCCCCAATCCAACGAGGTGATCATTCTGCTTTCGCTGATGTTTTGCCTGCAGCAATTCATTTGAACAGTTAGCTGACAAATTTTGCAATACTGATAAACTCACCGATTCTAAACTATCCACAAAACCAGTATAGAAACGTGCATCCTCATAGATAAGCCCGTGATCACGAGCAAAGGAACGCCAGTTCTTTCTTATTCTTTTATCTTCCTCAGGAGAGAAGCGTTCTCCACGAGCTAACTGAATCCCTTGAAGAAAATATTCAGAAGAGGTAATATAAATGACTAAGAGAACCCAAATAAGTTTTTTTTAAGCAGGTTAAAGCCTTCATCATAAAAAAATCTAGTTGCAGAAAATAGCCAGAGTAAAATGTAGTTAGGGAGCCACAAGGCCGCGCTCTTATTTCTGGAGGTTCTGGAAATTGATAACTAAATTAGTAGACTAACTGTGTATCACCCCCTCAACATTTTCCCCAATAGCTTTTCCCGAAAATTTCGTTGAACAAGGTTGAATCCATAAGAAAAAAAAGAAACTCAAGATCATTGAAAAAAAGGAACAATGGCAGCTTACCATACTCCAACAAACGTTGAATGTGGCAGTCTTCGAGAGGCACAGGGGTCTCATGATGGAACAAATACCCATCTTCCGTAAAAACCCCTTCATGTGGCATATTTAATGCAGGCCAAACAGCGTAATTCTTCCAGCGAACGCGATGGCGAGGCATCACGACTGGAACAGCTCATTCACTGGAAATGTCTAACCACATCTCAAGGAGCTGACACTATTGCAACAGACTGTGACCTGTTTATTTTGATTACAAGCTCAGACAACGAAAAAACGAAAACACCAAGGCAACCATTCTATTCCATCGTTGAGAACGTTCAAAGAATTAAGATAGCCGAAACTTATGATACACTGTCTGTGGCTGAACTACCGCCATAACGAGACGCCTGAATTTATAAATGGTATGAGTAAGTAGTTATAATGCCAGATATGTCGGAGATTCGTCTTCTCTGAACTGTTTTTAGAGATGCTAACCTCATTTTTAGGGTGGTTGTGCTCGTGGGATGCCTGAAATAGACCCTCTCATCCATAATGCTGCTCCACCGTCGTCATCGACACCGTTTTTCCGACGTCCAAGAGCGATTTCCTCCAGCAGGTTCCTTTATCTTCCTTTCTTAATGTTGTACTTAATATGGCGTTCTCCATTTTTTACTAGTATGATCGATGCATGGATTTTAGTCTTGATCCTTACGAAGATCCGGTTACTGGGCTAGAAAGAGTCGCTTCATTTTCGAACGTTAACAATTTGGCCCGACGAAGAAGAGAGGTTTGTACGGTGTATAGATTTCAATGTTGTCTCTGCTGTGGGTTCCATGGATGTGCTATGTTAGGATGAAGAGCAACTTCGTCGTCGAAGTCAAAGGCATCCTGAATTAGAACAAGAACATGCTTTGTCCTCAAAATATGAAAGCTTAAATTATGAAGTCTCGGAGAATCAATTGTACAAGGAAGAGGAAGCGGATCCAGATCATCATGTACGTTTTGCTTTGGTGCTTTTCTATCGTTTGACTTTAAATTTACTTTAGGTGCGATTATGGCGTCGTTCGCGCAATCGTTGGATTGCATGTTTCTTTATCGGAGTGTTTACTGCGCTTGTAGCCACTGCAATCGATATTATGGTGCATTACAGCCAAGAGATCAAGTTCGGAATCATCATAAAACGATGTGGGTATGGTAGTTTAGTAAGAATGTAAGTGATGCTTCATAAAAATTCTTCCGATGTCTAATTATTATATTTTCCAGTACTATCGAAATGTGATAAAGAAACTGAATTAACTGGTGATGGATGCATGTGGACGGTGGAAGCAGCATGGATGTGTTACAATTGTGTCCTAGTTGGAATAGCTGGATGCTTAGTGAGTCGATTAAACTCTGACATAAAATTTTTCTTTTCTTTTTGGACCAGACTCTTGCCGTGGAAGGATCGTTTAGTTTTAGGTCATTTTTTGGGCTCCAATTGCTGGTGGTTCTGGAATACCTCAGATAAAATGTTTTTTGAATGGTATTCAAATACCAGAAGTAGTGATGCTAAAAACGTTAGTATCAAAAGCCATAGGAGTTGCATGCGCAGTTGGTGGAGGTCTATCGGCTGGAAAGGTGTGTTTCCAGAAGTTTCTAATTTTTTAGTACTATTCGAAATATTTGACTTAGGAAGGACCGATGATCCACTCTGGAGCCGTTGTTGGTGCCGGTCTATCACAGGGCCGATGTCAGTCCATACCATTCGATACAGGCCTTTTCAAGGAATTCAGGAATGACAAGTAAGTGCTTATTCATTTAGAGATTTGCCGTTTTTTCATCATATGACGTGGTTTTCTTCGTCAGGGAGCGGCGAGATTTTGTTTCGGCAGGTGCAGCAGCTGGAGTTGCTGCAGCTTTCGGTGCTCCCATAGGTGGTGTACTTTTTTCTTTAGAAGAAGGTGCCAGTTTCTGGAATCAGAATTTGACATGGAGGATGGTGAGTTCAATTTAAACTAGGTTGATTACTTAATGTATTTGTGTTTTATTTAATCTATTTTATTTGGAAACCAGATAGATCGAAGCTAATCGTTTCTAGTACGTACTGCCAATGTTGTTCCTGAGGTTCAAAAGTTATTTTGTAAGACTTTGATGAAAATTCTAAGAATTGCTCATGTTTACTAAGTTAGGACACCTGTGCAGGTGGTGGTGGGAAAGGAGGCTGGTCGGACGGAGTGTATGATCTTTGGTATTTCGGTCCAACCGCTATTCTTCACGCTTTCTTTGCAGTTTTTCTCAGCTATGATCTCTGCGTTTACTGTGAACTCCATTTTGAGTTGGTTTAATGGTCGTAGTGGCTGGCTTTCATGGACAGGCCTAGCTAATTTTGGTGTTTTCGAGGTAAGTCTTCACATTCTTGTCTTATTTATACTTTCTGTTCCCTCTTTCCGTGATATGACCGAAAAACTTTTGTATCCTACATGACCAGATATATTTTATAGATTATTCGAACTCATCTTGTTTTTTTACGCTACTAGAATATTACGCTTTTCAGAACAAGAATTACAATATTTGGGAAATTCCATTCTTTTTGGCTATTGGAGTCATTGGTGGTCTAACAGGCGCATTGTTTAACCACCTTAATGCAAAGCTGACCGAGTTCAGGAAGAAGTCTGTTTCCAAAAATATCTTCCTATATCTTTGATCTTAATAATAATCATAAATAAGATTTTTTTTCTTCAACAACTTCCAGATATGTGTCAAATAAGTGGCAGCGTCTAATGGAATGTTTGTTAGTAGCTGCTATGTCAGCATTTACTGGCTTTATTACTCTGTTTCTTGTTGATGACTGTCAGCCTGTTGGTGTCAATCCGAACATAACTGAAGTTAACCAGGTAAATTATTCATTTAATTGCAAATGCGTATTTAATAGGAAGTAATCATACTTTAGATGTGGTGTAAAAAAGGAGAGTACTCTGCTGTAGCGAAACTGTTCTTCCAGAATCCCGAGGAAAGCGTCAAGTCGCTTTTTCATAGTCCTATCAGTTAGTGGCTACTACCCGTTGTTTTTGAAATTCTCAGTGATTTCAAATGATGTTTTTGAGATTTAGATTCATTTCGACCGTGGACTCTCTTGATTTTCTCGATTGAATATTATATGTTGACACTGTGGACGTTCGGACTTTCGGTACCAGCAGGAGTATTTATCCCGGCAATCTTGACAGGGGCTGCTTGGGGACGACTGTTCGGAATCGGTGTTGGACGAGCGTTCCCAAATATTTTGAGTTATTTCGGTCTACGTTGCTAAATTGATTATTATTTTTGTTATTTTAAGACTTCAAGAGCACATCTGTTTGACATACATAATTGCATCAGTTTGAACCCAAATAGTATATTGTAATTCCTGATAAACTGCACTTTTTTCAGACGGGAATCGATCCCGGTAAATATGCTCTAGCTGGAGCAGCTGCTCAATTAGGAGGTCTTGTAAGAATGACCATATCACTCACAGCTATTATTATGGAGGCAACAAAGGTACTCAGGTCTATCTCACCGTTCCTCTTATGGTTCCTCAACGTTTTTTTGGTTCCTCCTACCATTCAGTTCTAGGACATAACTTTCGGCCTCCCGATCATGTTGGTTTTAATGATTACGAAGTGGGTTGGAGATATATTCAATGAAGGACTATATGACATACATATCGATATCCAAGAGGTCCCGATTCTAGGATGGCATCCGCCGAAAATGAGTCGAAACATCCTAGCAGAGTAAGCTGAAAGAGCGTTTGAAACATTTTGCCTTGGTTACTCCCAAATCTCTTTATAGGAAGGTTATGCGCCCGGATGTGGTTGCAATGGAACGTCGTGAGCGTGTCGCTCGAGTGGTTGCTGTATTACGAACCACGAATCATCATGGCTTTCCTGTTGTGGATCGCATCGAAGAATCCACACATTCTTCGTTGCCTGATTATGGACACCTAAAAGGAATGATCCTCAGATCTCAGCTTATCACTCTTTTGGAGAAACGAGTGAGTTTTGTTTCTTCTGCACAAGTTGTGGTTCCAATCCCCTCATCGTTTTTTAAAGGGTTTTCTTGCTCACAGATTTCTTACGGGGAGACCCCTTCTCATTGTTTTTATTTGAAAAAAGTACTTAGCTTTCATTTGGTTTTTCTTTTTTGAAATTTCGAAGTAATTTGCCTGACATTAGCTTAATTTAACTGCTTCGACTAGAGCTCCTGCGGAAGCCCTGCCCTACAGTCATCTGCCGTGCTTCATCCACAGATGGGGCTGAGAGACAAGAAATTGTATTTATCGTGCAAAAATTGTTATAGACATTCTGCATTTCTGGGGTGAAGGTTGCTCGGCACTTTTTGCAGTCAGGGAGAAGATTTAAATCAGAAGGGAACACAGAAAGAAAAGAAGAGATAAACTAAATTAAGCTCTGAACAAGTTTTCTCCTGGAAACAAGGTCCTCTCAAATTATCAGGAAAGATTAAGGCCCTTTCTAGCGTGTCAACTAAGAATATGAGGCGAATGAAACCGCTCGATCTATTCTTCTTATAGTATTTTCTACCTCAATTTTGGTTTCTTCGATATACTACAGGGAATTTGTGCAGCTTCAGAGAAATTTTCAAGATTTTTACGGTCAGAATCTCAAAAACACCAGACAGCCCAGTTTTCTCACTTTAAAAAATAGTATATATATAGTATATATATATATATATACTATAAATATTACTATATATTACATAACATATATATATTATGTAATAAAATAATATAACTCCACATAAAACACATTCGGATACCAACTTTTTCCACTCTTACTTCAAAACGTTGTTTTAGCGAAAATGTATGTTGCATGTACGTAGCTTCAGTAATCAGACTTTTATTGATTACCTTGTTAATTCTCCTATTGTTTTGTAAATTATTGTTGGACCTCTTTGATACGTTTCATTGATCATAATTGTGGCCATTTTTTATATGTGTTATGTATGAATTTTTAGGTCTTTTACTCAGAAATGGAGGGTTTTGAAGGCATAGGTCGAATGGGCACAGTCAAGCTGAGCGATTTCTTTGATGAAGATGTGTCAGTGGACGTTTTTATCATGCGTATTCGTAAACGTTATGCATATCTCGATATACTCGTTTACAGACAACAGGACAAACCCGTTGACTCAATAGGTTTGACCATATCGGATGAGCAGTGCTGGATAGATTTGGAGCCATTCATTCATCCACATCCACATCGTGTGCCTCTGAATGCTTCTCTCCCGTTCATCTTCCAACTTTTCCGTGGTCTTGGCTTACGCTATCTGGCCGTTGTGAACGATGAAAATAAGGTCAGCTCACAGCCCATTAATTTTTGTTTTCAACTTTCAATCATAACTTTGACCCCTTCAAATCGTCTGAGAGACGACGTGTCGAGTGAGCTCAGCTTCTTCTTTACTGTATAATTGCATTTTATCTTTTCAGCTCCGTGGTATAATCACCCGAAAAGACGTTGCTAGGTTCCGAGAACGAAGATCGAATAAAAAATACCAAGTTCACGAGTTGTACATTGCTGAGTAAAGTTCGTATTAAATTGCTAGTGCTTTTTCTCGTGATTTCGCTAGATGTCTTGTTAGTGGTTCCCTCCACTGTTAATAGTTTTTTTTTTCAAGTTTCTCATGTTATTGATGGGTAGTCTCAATACTTGTATTAAGAATACTTGTTTTCTTTACGAGATTACATATTTTGTTGCCAATGTACTACTCACTTGTACTAGCACCTCATATATCTTCCAGAAGTACGTTTGCGATCTTTATCTGGATCAACTCTACTATTACCCCAGTGTGATTATGTTCCTTTAAATTCATTATGATTCGCATTTTCTCAAAACGTCTTTATTGTGTTAATTCAGCGGGCAGACTAAAAATAAAAATTTTCCTTTTGTTCGAAGACCAGGATTTTGTGGTTGATACAACCAGTGTACCGGGTGTATTTAGTAGTACTATGAGGTGAAGTATTAAAGTTTAGGCATGTTAATACACTTGTTTACTGCTCTTTTTGGGGCTTGTTTTGCAGAATGGACAGTAGATTTGGAATACTCGCTAAATGGTAAGTTTTTTTTTTGGATTTAATCCATACAAAACATATGTAATAGAACTGGTCTATTTAAGGGTTCAAAGATGTTTATCCACTTGGAAAAATTGAACTGGTGCGCTCGTATGATGGGAATTTCACTGGCATATTCAAAGCTGCAGATGGTTCTCGTTTAGCTGAACGAATGAACGCTGCTCCTACATCAGAGTATCGAGTGCTAGCTAGGAGTTCTACACATCAGAAAGATCAACTGATGTCGACGAGCAAAACGGTACTTTTATAATTTAGAACTTTAAAAATGATCTAATACTTTTAATTCCCTCTTGGAATGGAATTGCTGGCAAAGGCTCGCAGGAACACTCTTTTTTCATATTTTTTCCCATACAATCTTCATGCGTAATTTTTGTATAATCATAACGTCACAATTTTATCGGTATTGCAGTGCGCACGCATAAAATTTTATTTTTTGAATTCAGCATTTGGTGGTACTGGTCTTTTATGTTTTCGTATAACCAAAAGTGGTTTTATGTAGTATAAAAAAAAAGAAGTTGGAATAGCTTAGAAGTTGTGCAAAATTGTGCGCAAAGGAATGTGTTGAATTGTGTGCTGAATGGTGCTCAGTCCTACATTTCTTCGTTACAGTGTCTGCTCCTACAGTCAAATTTATTCCATGTATTCTGGTTATCAATTGATGGTGAACGACAACTTGTCCATTCTGTCACAATATTCCCAGATCCGTTAGCTACTGGTGACACACCACTGGATTCAAGTGTGGTCTGTTCACCCCAGATGGTTAGCAATTCTGCACAACCAAATGCGGTAGTATATGTTGTAACAAAAGGAGTACTTCCTACGTAAGCTTTAGCTTTTAATGAATTTTTGATGATTCGATATAATACTGAGTTAATTCTAATTTTAGACCTGATACTCAATTATTTGTGCAAATGATGGAGAGAGAGCGAAGAGCCAGGCAGCATGGTGCAGAAGCAGATGACCGCAGCTTTTTAGCAAAATATGTGAGTGTAAATCAGTTTTTTTTTTCCGGAAAATCTCTGTTCAGTATTGATATACTTCTCATAAAACTGCAAGCAAAAGTTCCTTCATAAAGAAAGGTAGACGTGAAGTTGATAATGAGTGAGCAGTGTAGCACGTCACGTAAGGGTTATGTACATGTCTTATTTGAGTTAGCGGATTACCTATAATTTCTACTAGATTTATTATATGGTATCTTGAGCTATTAACTGTGAACTTTCAATTTACTTCTGTTAGGTTCACAATTCCAAATGCTTACAGACATCTTTTTGTCATTAAAAATTTATTTTCATCAATTTCAGTGGATGTACATAGTTCCTGTTGTCATTTTTGTTGTTATTTCAAACGCTATGACCCCTGAAGGAGGAGGCGAAGGATAGCGAAGTATTATGCGGTTTTATGGTTGTGACGTTTTGAGTTTTATCTGAGACGGTTCGAAAAAGCTCACTGATGTTCTATGGAAAGAAATCCATCTCGTTGTAACTTCTCACCTTTCTTTCATTATGCAAAAGCTAAGCAGCCGTTTGTGATTCTTCGTTAGTCGTACGTACACCTCATTACGTTGTAATTTATTTCTTACCAGCTTTGTTATACTTTTTAATAAATGTTTCACATTCAGTATCGTATGTTTTTTTTTCTGGGTTTCTTTCCATATCAATTTCTAATTGTTTCGTATACGTTTATTTTTTTCTGACTCAATCCGTCAAAGAAAAGTTTAAGGAAGATGAGGGAGGTTGCCCGTTTATTGAAGCATACCACATCTATAGTACGATCAGCTACGTTTCGTTATTGTTCTGTTACCAAGCCAGTGGAATCAGAAACGGCTGCTTCTGGTTCCACGGATGACCTAAACGAGTTTGTAAGCAGCTTAGGACGAGATGTAACCGACGCGAACAAGGTACGAACCGAATTTCATTATTCCTTTTCCTCTTTCTTTCAAACACTTCAAGAAAAACCTTGAGAGTTTTGTGTAGGACGCAAGAAATCAATATCAAGTTCATATTGTGTATTTTGGGGAATCTTTTGGAGATGTTATCCAGTTTGAAGTTAAATTCCCTTGTAATTCGTAAGAAGGTTCAAGATCTCGTCACCCTTCTGTCTCTACGTTTAGTCTTCTCCACAGCTGTTACTTCTGGATCTAACCTTGGTCAGACAGGATTCACTATTTATACGGATAAGCTAAAATGGTAGCCAGCGTTACCAAGGGTCAAGAGGGGTGAAAAAAAAAACTAGCAAAACACTAATAATTGAAGCAATTCCTAACATGAAATATTTTCAAGGGGTTGAGTTTCTCTCGTATGTTGCGAAAGTCGAAATTCGTTCAGCTAGGCGATTTTAATGGACGCCTTGTGACTGGACGTATTGTGCACCGTGTACAGGTGGGGAACAATTTTCGCACGACATACGAATACCCATAGTTATTATATAATGGAA
Organism: Necator americanus; assembly: GCF_031761385.1. Lineage (NCBI taxonomy): Eukaryota > Metazoa > Nematoda > Chromadorea > Rhabditida > Ancylostomatidae > Necator > Necator americanus. The sequence continues at coordinate 3,817,266 of NC_087376.1, forward strand.
GTTTTAGGATGATCTCTACATCGATTTCGGATTAAAATTCAATGCAGTCTGTAAAGCTCCTGCTGTGAATTCCGAGTGAGTTTTTTTTGTATCAGTGTTTTGCACGTTACTTTGTGTTTCACTCGAACATACACTTTTTTGAAGAACATATCGCGAAGGTGCTACTGTACTGCTACGATTGCACGATCCTGAACTGAGTGAACGATTCCTGGGATCAGAACACGATATGACCTTACTCGAGGCCGATGCGACCCTTATACGGCTGCTACATTCTCCATCTGGCAAAGGTACCGTTGCTTCGATTCCACATTGCTGCTTGCCACTATATTTGAGTATCGTAACTTTTCGGATTGTGTTGCAGTGGAGTAGTTTATTAATATGAGGATCAAAAGTGCAGTAATATGTTGGTTTATACCGAAATGATTATTTGTTCTCAATATTTCCATCGATTTCAATGAAGTAGGGCTGATCTTTCTCAGCCAGTCATTCATATATTTTAAATTAGCATTTTTTTCTGAACTTTAGATTTGAGATAGAGCGTTGGCGTTTTTTCATTACTGGGGATTCATTCATGATCTGTAATGAAATTTTTGAACAATTTGAAATTGCTCAGAAATTTTCTAAATCCTCATATTTTCACACAGAATCTAGGTCTCTGCAGTTTTTTGATCGCTTAAAGGCATCACCCCACGAATCTGAGGTGGTGCGGATTTCAGGTGGAGTATTCGTATATGGGATAGTAGATTATGGAGATGGGTGTAGTTCCGTCCATTTCTTCCTAATTGCCGTAAAAACGGCCCGGAAGGTGCGGCGCCGCACAGGGCTGGTGCGCTCCAATCGAACTCCTTGCAGAAAATAGTGCTCCGGAACGCTCGAAGCCGTATCTTTCGGGCCGTTTTCTAGGGCAATTAGGAAGAAATGGACGGAATCACCCTCCTCCCCATAATCTACGACCCTGAATACGAGTACTCCACCGGAAATCCGTACCACTCCAGATTCGTGGGGTGATGCCTTTAAATTGTATAGCTGAAGTGTACAATGATTGGCTCTCGATTACATTTGATCTGATTTTTTACACTTTTTTCGAGAGTAATTGATTTGAGACCTTTTTCTAGGCGGTATGAAAGCCAGGAAGAGCTCGCCTGCTGATGCTCCAGCTGCCAACGCGGTGCCCTCAACAACCTAATCCGAGCAAATCTCTTAATGTAGCGTGAAGTCAGGACCTTCTGATAGTCGGTTTTAGGTTTTCATTTTCCAGGATATTATGTTGATTTTTACTGTTACAAACATTTATTTTGACATCGATAAATATTTTCTTTAAAATTCTTCCTGAAATGTATAAGGGCGCCGCGTGTTGGTTTCGAGAGCTATGCCTAAGGGGCTGGGCTACAACACACGTTTATTTTAGAATCGATAACTATTTATTGTACTTTAGCATCCTTCTTGGGACGTGAGTTGAAATTTTAAATATGGATGATTTTCAGATTTATACGTAATAACAACAATTAAAGAATTGACCAGTTTTTAACAATAATTATCCATGTATTTGAATCCGTGTAGTTGAAAAATTGCAATGATTTGTTATATTCCAAAAGAATGGCATAGCAAGGTCGACTTGACGTTTTCTGATCAAAGAAACTTCGTGGACAGAACATTCGAAGGTTTAAAAGAAAGGTTGTAGTTAATCTAAGACTCTTAGGAAGATCTGATGTACAGCAATTTTTCCAAGAAATAAAAATCTGCAGAAAAATTAAAATAAATTGAAACCACTGAAATATAATGGGAAACGAACTGGTTCTTACAGAACGATTTAGGAATACATGAAAAAAATATAAATAGACACGTGAGTGTAAATAAATTAGGTTTCTATATCGCGTTTCTAACACTCTACTGGTTTTTGTTTGAATTCTAATAAAAGAAAGTCCCCATTCTCAAAAAAGAAAAAGAAAACATTTATACAATTCATTTACATATAATTTTCCATAGTATCCTGCTGATGAACTTTTAATACTTCTCATTCGCGTCGAGAAAATTTCATCTATTATCGACTTACCTGTATTATCTGCATCTCAAGTCTGAATGAAAAAAAAAACGCTGAGGTCTTTTCACGGCTTGAATTATTTTTTAAATTTATTTATTCCTTCATATACCCCCATGGTGCATCATAAAAAAGAATCCATGTAATGTTCGAGTCAAAATAAAATTTTCAAACCTAATTTGCTACCAATAGAAACTGTGAGAGTCTTCTTCGTGGCAAATAAACAAAGGTCGTTCTCGTCTTACAAGATGTGAAAGATCCTCTCACTAAATCTGTTCCCTAGATCCAGAACACTTCGAGTCAAGCATATGTCCGTAGATAGAACGGATTTCATATTTGTTCTAATAGCAAATCAATGAAAATTGCTTATCGCCATTTCTTTTCAATTTTTCATGTGAAGTTGAGAAAAAAAGACGTTATTTATTAGGTGACCCTCTTCATTAGAAAAGAATATATTTTAATTTAGTTTTGATTACATTATATTCGAGAAAAAGAATGGTAAAATTTGAATTTTCTTGCTAAACGTTCTCCTAAAATTCTCTGCAACTCGGCACATATCGATTGGAAATGACTCTGTTAGTTCGTCCTTGTTTTTTTTTCCTCGACAAGTCGACATAGCCGATTGCACTCCTCCGTTTCGCAACCGATTTACCTCAGCGGGAAATTTCAGTCGAAATAATCGATGTGCAGAATTTGCACTAAAATGCTCGTTAATAAATCCCCCTCAGAATTCCCTCTTTAGGTTAATCGCAAACAGAGTTACATCCGATATACAGAGATCACTTTTTATTTCATTTTAGATTAAGAGAAATAGACGAAAATCCTCGGAATTGGAAAAAAATATTGGTGGTAAAGTTGCAGAATGAAGAGGGAGTGAGGAGGGAATTTTTTTTTAAATGATTTTAATAAGAAAGTAAACGGATGACGTCAGATACTTTTTTTCTGCGATGTTGGCAATAGATAAGATTGTGGAAACCTGGGAAACCTGTTCCATAACCTCGAATCAATCAATTCTCGACCACTACCACTACAGGATTTATGACTTGGAATAGCAAAGTCTACTTATTCGTTGGATTTTGATTGAACGAGATGTCACCAGTATTTTCAAGCTATAAAATTAATAGAATAGTTTTTTTTTGACAAGAAAACAGTACTAGCATCTTTTCTTTCGATGAAAATAAGGGAAAAAAAAACAGAACAGCAGTTCCATAGCAGTGGTCAAAAACAGATCAAATTACAATCGTTGTGTTCGAGAAATTCGAACAGAACTGTGGTGATCGATTTTTTTTTCCTTCGAAATGATGTTTTATTGTGGAGGATTCGCTCGAATATTATTCGATTCGCTTGGAAAAGAGGATTGAGTGATAGGAGTCGAATGAGGCGGTGCTATTTCTGTAATGTATGCGTGTAGTTCTTGATTTTTGCAGAAATCGTTGCTGTTTTCATCCGTGCGGGTGAGCGAGTGGAGAGGAGGGCACAAAGGAGTGTGTGAGAGAAGGCAGCCGCTCATTGATCGCGATTGCCGGCCCGTGTGCGGTTGGCAGTTGTGTTTTGCTTCTGTTGTTTCTGGATTGCTAGAATATATTCAATTCCTTTGTAAATCAACCTATTTTGACTTTTCTCGAAACTGGAATGAATTTTCAAAATTCCATCCGTTAAATTGTCGTGCACTTTGCTTACACTATGTTGCGAATTTTTGCTGTCCCAGAGATTGTGAGACGCGCGTGGCGATACGGCGATGCAGAAAGTATGCACAATTGATCTCTGTATCTGCATTTTGTTCTTTTGCGCTTTGCACGTAGCGACAAAATATCGCCTAGTGTTTGATCGACTTTTTCTCATCGTCATCGTCATCCATCTGAACCGTTTCGCATTTCATGGAAATGAATTCGATTTGGTACTTTAGAGATGCTGATACTGAACGCGCCGTTCATCATCTACGATGCGTTACAACACTGGTTTTCGAAAGAAGGTTCCCCTTTTTTCAAATTTTAAGTGTAATTCCGCACGCTCCAACATAGTGAAATGGTTGTGGATTTTTTTTCTCTCGGAATTTTGCCGGAAATCTAGACAATTAACAAATGTTGGATGCGGTATGAAGTGCTTATAGAAAAACTAGCCATACTCTATTAGAATAGATTTTTGTTAGTTCATTTTGTGTGAGTGCTGCCTTGTTTTCGCAAAAACTGGTCCTAAGCGGGATGAGATTTGTGGCAGTTGTCCGATATTGCAAACTATCGTGGGTATACAAATGTACGCTTCGCTCCTAACGCAATGACTTGTCATTTACAGTAAGATATCGAAATAGTTTAATTCGTAGTAAAATGGTAGTAAATTGTGGTACTGTAAGTGAGCAACAAATCGTTGCTTTAGCAATTTAATTTTATAAAAATTGCAATGCAACCCGTATTGCCTGCTTATTCTAACTGCGTGATTAATCGCTCTAAAAATAATGATTGATTTAGCCGGACTTTTTTTTACACTTTCTATCTTATCTCTGGATATTCTCTAATCTTGTATTACTCATGAGTTAGGCATTCAGATAATTCAGTTCAGTACAAACGGCTCCATATAAAAGTTAATGGACAACTGTAATGTGCCATGTACCTTAGCCTCTGCGAGGACCAGTTCTCGCTGAACTGCACTGGCTGTCTGCATGCTAATCTGCACTCATTTTTTTCTCAAAAATATGCAGCAAACCTGCATATTAAAATCACGGAACCAGCAGAGGCGGGTTTTTCTTGTGGATTACAAGATTAACAATGATGAAGGAGATCCATTATCAATGGGTGGGACTTAATGGTGTTGATGATTCGTCAAGGAAGCGTGACCAATCAGGGGCGCAACTTCTATTCTGATCTCATACGTTGTGTTCGACGAGATTGGTGATTATACCTCTACCATTTCTTAATCTTCGCTTACACTTAGATCTTCAATGCACTTTTCTCTTTCCTAATACAACTTTTTTTTCTCTGGTATCGCCATCCAGATTGCAGTTCTTCTATGCCAGATGTCTACTTCGTAGTTTTTGTTCTGTGAAATTTGTCTTGTCCTGGAAGTAGAACATAAGTGGGTATGATTTATTTTAAATAGTTGTAGTTATAGGTCAGTCTTCTGGTGGACCTGGGTATCGTATACGGTACGTTACAGTGAAAGGAATGTCTCTTGGAAAGTTGAGCATCGATAAGGTGTGTATATATAGATATATATATCTACAAATATATTTTTTTAACGTGGAATTTAATTTTTTCCAGGTTGACGTAAAGGGGAAGCGGGTACTTATTCGGGTGGACTTCAACGTGCCGCAGAAGGATGGGAAGATCACGAACAATCAACGTGTGGTTGCAGCTATACCAACAATAAAGGTATGAATTACAGTAATCAGGGGGAAAAGTATACAAAGGATAGAGTGAAGAATAGATTTCTAAGAGAGATTTCCAGTGTTTTTTTTTTTGTCAAAATACTGTTCCTGTTAGAAAGATGAATACAATTCCGTATTTTGTTAGAGTTATTACAGTATACGTCTAGAGATGCTGAGACAAATTTCTGGCAAAAAAAAATCGAATGAAAAAGACTTTTATATAATTAGTGATAACAACAGTATTTTTACACTAATAGGATCGAAACGAAGGATTGAATGTTTATTTAATTAGGAGTGAAAAACTGGAAGAATTTTTTCTTGTGGTTGTGAGAGGGTAGCTAACCAAGCTGCTAAAGAGGTATGAAAGAGTTTTGCTTCATAAAAAAATGAAATTCCATAAAACTACTTTCTTTGAGTATAATTCCGTTTCAACTACATAAATAAAACCAATAAAAATATTGAATAATGAATGTAATAAGGTAATATATTAGTAAATATAATCAAATAGGTAATGTTTTAGTACTGTTTGGACAATGGTGCTAAAGCAGTGGTTCTCATGTCACATCTTGGACGTCCAGATGGTCAGAAGAACATGAAATTCACGCTAGCTCCAGTAGCAGAAGAGCTAAAAAAGCTTTTGAACAAGTAATAAAAGGAGTTTTTTTTTTGAAAAAAGGAGATTTTATTTTAAAAAAAAGCTGTTGTAGAGAAGTGAAATTCTTGCCGGATTGTGTTGGTGCAGAAGTTGAAGCTGCCGTCGCTGATCCAGCCCCAGGATCTATTTTCCTTTTGGAAAATCTACGATTTTACGTAGAAGAAGAAGGCAAAGGCGTCAATGAACATGGTGAAAAAGTAAGCGACGGTTTTAGCTGAATTTTATAGGATGTGAAAATGCTGAGCATCGATGATCTCCTTCCAGATCAAAGCTGATCATGATGCCGTGGAGAAATTCCGTGCCTCTCTGACCAAACTTGGTGATATCTATGTAAATGATGCTTTCGGAACTGCACATAGAGCTCACAGGTTAGTTAGTGACAGTTGTCTCCATATTTTCTTCATTTTTTTTTTAAATTCACGAACATCAACGGTGCGCCAGAAAAAAACACTTTTTCTTTGTCAGAATATTTTTTGAAAAATTCGAAATCCATTTTATTGTTAGTGGAACTTTGCGCAGTCCTTTTGTTGGCGGATAACTGGTCGAACATTTCGTTCTCCTATGTAAGAGAAATCTGCCACAAACTGTCATTTCATCATAATTATTCTTTTTTTTTTCAGTTCTATGGTTGGTGTTAAATTGGATACTCGTGCATGCGGATTTTTGATGAAGAATGAACTAGTATACTTTGGAAAGGTAAAAAAAAATTCCCTCCAGTTAACTAACTAATAGGATTTCTAAGTTGTGTGTTTCAGGCTCTAAGCGATCCGGACAGGCCATTCCTTGCTATTCTAGGTGGTGCTAAAGTTGCTGATAAGATTCAGTTGATCAAGAACATGTTGGATAAGGTAACAAAAATATTAAGGATGGTTCGTTTGTTGTTAACGCTGAGTTCCACGGATATGATTCCAGGTTAATGAAATGATTATCGGTGGCGGCATGGCGTTCACTTTCCTCAAAGTCGACCAGAATGTTGAGATCGGGAATTCACTCTATGATGAGGAAGTATGTGATCAGAGCTCATACGTTCCTTACGTTTTATGTTAATTGTGGAACGTTAATTATATTGTGCTGTAATTATTTTTACGTTTTATATTATATTATATATTATTATTTATATTTTCAGTCTTTTTCGAAAAAATTCACAATATTCAGGGAGCTAAGATTGTCAAGGATTTGTTGGCGAAGGCAAAGGAAAAGAATGTACTGATTCATTTGCCGGTCGATTTTGTTGTTGGAGATAAATTCGCAGAAGATGCGAACTCAAAAGTTACCACTCTTGCCGAAGGAGTTCCCGCTGGTACGACTACCATTAGAGATTTTTTATTCCAAAAAATTCTACTGAGATAGCTTCCAATAATATTATGTACTATAGGACACATGGGTTTGGACGTCGGACCAAAATCCCAGGAACTATTTGCTGAAGCTGTCGCTAGAGCAAAGACCATAGTCTGGAATGGACCACCAGGAGTTTTTGAATTTGAAAAATTCTCACAAGGAACAAAATCTTTAATGGATGCCGTTGTAAAAGCTACCGCATCTGGAGCTGTGACGATCATTGGTAGGTGGACGTCTACATTTGTGCACTTATCCTATTTCTTATTGGAGTTTTAAAATATTTGAGTTGTGATTTATTCCATCCTACCTTTCTAATCCCTGTTTTGCAGGAAAAAAGTTATAGTAGCTTACTGCACAAGTGCTAATAGTTTTTTTTACTAGTCCAATCCAAAGCAATATGTCCACTTGTAGAATTTTTGCAAAAATTTACTAAAATTCCCGAGTTGTTTCTTTTCTCACTTCTTTTTCTAAAGATGTGAAAAAGTCCTGAATTTGGTGGATATCCTCTAGACAATGATACCGTAACAACGAGAATTATTCCATTAAAATCGCTTGCGTTCAAAAAAAAAAAGAAAGGAAAAAAGAAGATAAGAAAAGGAACAGATGGACAGAGATTGTGAAAAACGCACTTTCTACTGCAGATTTTTTTTTGTATTTTAATAAAATCTTTTCCGATTAACTTTTAAGCCAGATAATCTTTTTGCCTTTTCGTAGTTATAAAATTTCTGCTAATTCTAGCATATAAAGCAATAAATCAAGGAAGCATATAAATCATCATACTGTTTCATTACTGTAGGCGATATAATGAAAAGACGTATTCGAATTCGTCCTAAGTTCCTTAGTTATTATTCCTAGTTAATAATTCCTTAGTTAGTCTATGACCTTTATATAATTAGAAAATGTTTTGATCACAAATGAACATTGGAGTTATATTTTTTGCTTCTAAGAATAAAAATGAGCGGGTTGAATTTTCTTTTGCAGTGAACAAGTAAATAGCAGCTTTCCATAATAGATTTTTTTATCTATGATACTGAACAATAACTTCTTATTTCCTCGTACCAAAGGAGTCTGAAGGTTTAGGACAAAATAAGTGTTTAGCAGTGATGATTGCTAAAAATAATTTTTCGAGCATTTCCGTGAAGTTCAACGGTTTTAAAGAATTTGACTTCTATTCATTTGATCCGCATCCACCGCAAAAGAAAAAAAATTTTTGTGATCGGCATTGATATTTACTTAAAAGCATTGGATGTGATTTTTTTTAAACGATTTTTTGTTGACGTGTTTTTTTTTCGAGACATGCAAAACGAAAATTTGCATAGTGGCCACTTCCATTTGTTCCTTCTAAACTAGTTCTAAATTTGATTTGTTACTAGTAAAACAAACTAGTAAAATGGTGGCGGACTATGATTTCGTCCTCTTATTTTGTGTGAATTACCTCTGCTAGCCCATTTCCGGGGTAACAACCATGGTTAGCTTGGCACACAGTGACGCTTTTCCTATTGATTGTCTTTTATTTTCTCCATGATTCCTCACTTCTTCATCTCAGTATCGTTTTCGAATGCGTACACGAGTTGATCCCAGGATGATCAACTCATTGTTAAAAAGTAGAGTGAAAGCTTATAAACTAGTTGTTTTTTTTTTTTGGTGGAAGCCAATAAACAACTTGTTTACGTCACGAACGCAAATAAAACTAGGTTGTCAGGGATTGATGTAGTCGAATTAATTTACTGTGTTTTTCCGCTTCGTACCATGTTTAATTGATTTTTTGTGAGATTCTTGTAAACATCCTACACCATGAATACTAAGTAGCGCAATCGAAAGTACTGAACATGAAGAACTCATATTTGTTATCGTTATTTATTTAATTCCCAGAAGAAGAGTAGTCATGACCTCTTCTACTAATACCATTTACCTCTACTTTCATTTAATTAATTGTCTATTTTTTAAAAAATTTTATTATCTCTTGGGATGGTGTAGCGCAGTCGGTAAGAGGTCCTGTTGCAGCTGTATCATGATCAAATCCGCCCTAGTTTCAACCAAACGTGTCATCCCTAAGGGGTCAATAAATTGTTACCACATTTTTCAGCGAAGATAAAAACACTGACTGGATATATTGGCTAAATTGAAGTGATCGCGGTGGCTCATCTTGAGCGGATTGATCAGCGCCAGACACTTTACCCTTTATCCACTTTATAAACTCTACAAATTAAAGTAAAAGCTATAAAAATGTCAACAAATAGATTCAATAGATGCTCATCATTCACTTAATTTTTAACTTTTAATTTTTAACTATCGTTAGTAGAAGGAACTATACACCTTCATACGCTATCGTTTTTGATATGCTGTAGTTTATGTTTACTCTACATACTTTACTTTATCCGCTATCTCTGTTTTTTTCTATTATTTTCTTTATTATTATCTCTATTTTTTGTGTTTCAAACAAAAATTCTTGGGGATTCTGAAAAGATCTAATCTGAAGACACGTTAATATTTAGGAGGTGGAGATACTGCAACTGCTTGTAAGAAATTCAAAACCGAAGACAAAGTCAGTCATGTGTCTACAGGAGGAGGTGCTAGTCTGGAACTTCTCGAAGGTGTGTTAGTTTTTTTTTTTTGGTTTGTATGACTACAATTAATTTTGAAGCATATTTTGAGTCCTTAGGAATACAGACTTTAATAATGAATTATTCAGGAAAAGTACTACCTGGCGTAGACGCACTCTCTCCTGCTCCATAAACTCGCTCACATTGTAGCCGAAAGCATCCTTAGACAAAATTAGAGATTTTTTTTTCTTCAAAAGGATGTGCATTTTAAATTAGATTGTGGTAAACGTGTAATAGGGTAGAGATTTATTTTTGACCTCTTTGATGTTGAATGTGTAAGAGTTTGTGACCCTTTTGTTGTATGAGTGGTTTTCTCAACTATAAATAAAAAATCTTTTCTTTTTTATCTAAAATTCAGATAGCAGAGCATGTTAGAGAGATTTGATTACATTCATGGTTTTAACAGATTGATGGTGTACATGCCTGGAAGTGCTATAATTTACATCACAAATTCGGACAGCTGTGCAGAAAAGGAACTTTCGAACTCATCATAGTTCAAAAGTTCTATAAAAGCGGTTTAGTAATGGAGGGAATCCCGTTCCACCCCATCTTTATGCCATCTGACACCGCCTACATCAGTTAAGCGCTGTAGGATCCGACTCACTTCTTTCTGGCGCTGACGCACAAACTCGGCGCGGTGAAACCCAACACAGCTCCAATGTGGCGCAGTGGATCCCGACTCACCTTGTGGCGGCGGTGAACCAATTTGGCGTAGCGGCACCTAACTCGTTTTCCAACACCGGCACACCAACTTGAAGCAGTGGGACCCATCTCGATCCTTGCCCATCGTTTCACCGTAATTCATTCCCATTCAGACGCCAGTTATAATAAGTAATTGCCTGACGAACTTAATCTAAGTAGAAGCACAAGATAAATTCTAGAGATTTCTAGAGAGAGAATCCATATTCCTCTAATCCGATCGTATTACCTTATTATTATTATCACGAAGTAAATTAGGTTTCCGTAGGTGAAATACGATAAGATTAAATGGGAGCACTGCATTCACGGAGGTCTTATAGACCCCATACCTCCTCTAGATGCTCGTTTATGCCTTTAATGGTAGCATATCACGAAATTGACGATGCCAGAATTTCTCCAAAAGAAGGTAGGGTGAGTGGTGCAGATTACGAGTGTTGTGTTCACGCGCAATTGTCCGTGATCGTCCTGAAAACAGCGTGCGGAACGGCCTTTCTGTGCGAATTTTTCTACGAGGAACTTCGTAACGCACCAGCTTGTGCAGGCGTCGCGTCTGCTAGCGCATGGGAATCCGTGGGTTTTTCCAGCGGTCCATCCAAGTAAAACCATTGCATTGGCTGCTGAGAGGACCGATGCGTTTACAAAAGTGGCGTTGTAAGGTGTTTTGTAGGAAAATTCGTACAAGCAGGTCATTTCTTACGCCAGTTTTCAGGATGGTAGGGTTGATTTGAACGTGAATACGCTCATAATCGTAATTCAAACCCTTAACCGTATCTTCTCCTGGAAAGATCATAACATCCTGAATTTCATGGTCTGCTATTCTCTTGGAACGAACATGTTGCATTTGCCGGATGACTACTTACGGCGGTCTCGCGTTCTATCCTTAATAGTATACCTGAATCACGAAAAGGTAGTAAAAGGGTGGGAGGAGGGGAGGGGGAGAGTTCCATACCCTGCGTACACTTCCGTCTAGCCTAAACCGCCTGTCCACGCCGAGCGTCCTCAGGTCCCCTTCCTCCACCTCAGTCCAGAACTTCCGGATGCGGCCAGGAGGCCTCTTCCGGCTTGCATCCGGGAGAATCCTCAGAGCACGTTGAACAAGACAGCCTGATGTGCCCCTGCAATCTGACCGAAAAACCAAAGACAATTTTCTGTAACCACTATCACCAACGGTGTCAGATGGTGATGCCTTTCACGCGTCATCCGCCGGTACCCCATATCGACATCCGTATAAAAATCTTCACTGTGACATATCGTAGGCCAAAAGTAGTCAAGCAATCATCTAAGCAGCTTCCATGTAGTTCATTTTTGACATCACTGTAGATGGCGCTGTCAAAGTCGCCGATCCACACATCATGATAGGGGGTTTAGCAAAGAGGTAGACTCACAGCTTGACTTCGCGAGCTGCGAGTCTACCTTTCTGAAGACAGTCGCAAACACTTCGCCAAGGAGTTGTGTGCAGAACAAGCCCTAGCGCATCTATGGTGTATATCGCTCTTACAGCTGCCGCTGTTCTTCAGCATATAGCCCAGGTAGCAGAGCAGCTTATCTCGAGTTAGATCTACTGCCCGTCCACCCTGATTCCGGTTGAAGATCTCGAGAAGACCCACATCTGCTTGCATTTTTCAGGGGTCAGGTGTAATCCATAACTAAGCTGAAGCTAGTCTCCATGGTGGTGGTGGATGCATGGTCGATAACATGTTGAAGTTTCGTGCTGCTTCCCGCGAATATCACAAGATCCTCAGCGTATTCGAGATCGGTTAAGGGCCATCCCGATGGTGCTAGGGTGATATACGATTTTTCTGCTCTGAAAACGATCTTTGCGCTATAAAATACAATTACAGTAAAGTACAGCGTTGAATATCTCTCAACTACCTTCTCGCCCATTCAAAAAGGTAAAAGGTACTTTGTTACTCACAGGTACTCATTTGCTGATGTGCATTTATCTTTTAATTTGAAATGGAGCGCGTTTGCGAATATAACTAATATTTGTGAATAAGGTGGTTGAACATAAAATGAAGGGTTGATTTTCAAGCACAAAATCGATACAGCAGGTATCAATATGCTGTTCTGTATTTGTTAATCAAGTATTTATTTCTCTAACATGGTAAATATGTCTTATAAAGCAGCACTATCGATCGGTGTATTCACTACGTGCCCAGATTTGTACATAAGAACTAACAGAATTGTTCCCCAAACGTAGCTCACGTATTTTCCTACATTTTTTTCGTTATTTCCCTGATGATAATCGTATGATAACATCTAGAGTGATTATATTCTTGTTTAAGAGTGTTATCCTTAAGAATTCGGATAAAACCGTCGATTTTCTGTTGGATTTTCATGCAATTTGGTTCAAAAGCGGACTGAAAGATACAAAATAGTGGATGCGTGGAGAATCGATTGGTTTAATTCCTGTAAACATCACCATTTCCCTACTTGAAAAGAGCATCATTTCATACAAGTTAATGCGTAAATTGACATGAACTCATAAAAAAAACAGGAAAATCAGGAAATGAAACAAAACCGTGCTCTCAATTACATCATAAAAGCTATTAAAAAGAATCGGATATATAAGTTCAAGGTGAATTTCGTTTAATTGAGTAATCTTATAGAAATATCGAAGAAGATCTCAACATCCCTAACAATTAACAGATTTGTTAACGTCATGAATGGAAATGACAATTACAAACGCAATTAGCGTGCTCTAAACCAAGAAGCTGCTCCTTAAAGCAATCCAATTTTTTTTCTATACTATTTACATGCTGGGTTTCACAATCACTGTTTTTGTTACCTCATTTATCTTCTCTAGCGAGCACACTCCTTCATTGTTTACTTTTTGAGTAGCCACGTATGTAATATGTTTTTATTTTGATATCACTATGTATTTCATCTTAATTACTTACAACTGCTTGTATGTTTTAGATTATGTGTCATTTACAGCGTCTTTTCTTCTTTCTTCATTTATTCCTATTTTGCCTTACTACCTTCATTTTAATGTTTACACTACATTGTGAAAATTGTTTGTTTTCTACAACGAAAAAAAAACACACACTTATTGCACAAATAGTCACATAGATGTTGTTGAAATCTTGTCTTTTCCTTGTACACTTTAGAATTGGTTACTGACCGGGAAATGTTTGCTGTTTTTTTATGCTCTCTTATTTCATTTTATTTTTGTTGTTGTTTATGTCGTATGTTTTTATCTGTACGTATGTGTAGTTATACTTCGCCAACTATCGCGTTTGCGTAAACCAACAGTACGTCGAATCGTTCGAAGAGGATTTTACTCTATAATACTCAGGTCGTGAGGGGCCTCATATGGAGACGGTGGACTCCAGCTGCTCGTCTTCAGTCGATGCTCCTCTTCAAAAGGCAAGTTGATTCGTTTATTTCTATGTTATTTCACCTCACATGTAGCTGATTTTAACATTTCAACTTTTCACTAAATCTCCTTTTTATACCGGATAATAAACTGTTAGAGGTTCATCCATATTCCAAAACTAAGCATCGTTTTCTTTCATACGTAGTGATTTTTCGTATACAGACGACATATTTGATCCTTTTATGTTATTGTCTGAGTAACAGTGACTTTTGGGTGTTTAACACTATAAAGCTGTCGAATTGGAAGTTGTTATGATCGTCAGTGTCCTGTTTCTTTGATTTCACCATATACTTTTTTAGAATTCCTTTCTTCCCTTTTTTGTTTGAAGATCATTCATCTTAGTGTCTTGTTATAAGCGTTTTTTATATACACGAACGAATTACACAGTTATGATCATCTGCAACCATGAACTTGTAGGAAATGAGACTTCTTTAGAAGAAAAGACATCGTCCTCTAGAAGGTAATGTTATGGTAAGTTTGATTGGTTAAGAAAGTAACGGAAATTTCTATTATGATTTGCAAACTACAGATTGAGCTAAGTATTTTACTAATTAGTACTTGACGGAAAAGTTATTTTATGCAGTTTTATGGCATTGAATATGCATCGAGCACGACTCATCCTGAATTAACGGCGGTAACGTTTACACAGACGTGAAGAGTAGTGAACTTACGTTAATCCAGAAAAAAAAAAATCATCATGGATGATTTTTGACTGTTGCATCCGACATAGCCATTAAAAGAGGTACGAATTGAGCTTATGGTATTATTAACTCGGCCTTTACCTCCAGCCTAAGGGTGACTGACATCATCACCTCGGAAGACCGCTTCCTTGCGTTGTTTCGTTTCGGAAACATTGTTTTTTTTTTTGCGCGTTCAGTTAATTTTCAGGGATTTTAATAAGTAGACAGAAGTAAGGATTAACACTTTTTGTAAATTTCTTGAAAGTAATTATAAGTGACATGACAAGGTAAGACTAACTGTATGGAGTTTGACGAGGGTTTGGCGAGTTTCTACTACTTGTTCCTTCCAGCTCGTAAACGTAAATTCACTATGTCATATCACGTGGATTTGCCGTAGTGTGATAGTGGTAAAAACTCGTACAGAATCCTCTAAATACATCTTACCCTTGAAAAACCCTTTAAAGATCAATTAGACTGAATGAATTTTGTTTTTGTGCTAGTAGTTCAGGTTATAACTCGTGCAAATTTGTAACCATCCGCTTATTACGGATGTTTTCTTTAAAAGCTATATTCAGAAGCAATATGATATATTTAAAAATACATAAAGTACCATAAATTAACATTTTTTTCCATTGCAAGAGTTCCTCTTTACCATTACATTGATCTACTCGATCCAATCGAAGGTGAAATCCATCATCCAAGAGGATCTTCATCCATTTAAAAATACGTAAAGTACCATAAATTCCTTTTTTTCATTGCAAGAGTTCCTCTTTACCATTACATTGATCTACTCAATCCAATCGAAGGAGAAATCTATCATCTATGAGGGTCTCCATCGTGGAATTATTTAGTACAATTAGTTTTGTGATCTGGAGATTTGTAACTCTTCGTCTTTTTTTTGCGTGATGTAGTTTAATACGTAGGCGAAGATTAGCTGATACATTTCATTAAACAGACCACTATCGTAGGTGTTTCAATCTCAACAACCAGTTTAATGTGAATGATAGTGCTTGTGGTATTTGTTGAAAGTTTGTCATGTGTCATAGTGCAAACATGTGTGCTTTGTTTCTTGTTTAAATGTTGGGCGATCTCTCATACCAGCACGTGAGTAATTGCTCCTTGTCTTATACACGGTTTATTGTTGAATTTTGATAATGTTATTTGAAAAAATCAAACGCAATATTGAGTTCATTTTATCTGTCATATTACAGAACATCATTTCCAGAAAGAGGGCGGAGAATTGAATATGTTATTATATTATATTATTATTACTATCATTAGAGTACTTTGCTATGCTTCTGATTGATCAATTTTTTGTCGGTTACTAAAATAAATTTGATTGCTTAGATTAAATTTGGTCCCTGTATTTTAGTGTTTCAAAACGAGGTGGAAATAAACGTTAACGTTTTGTATCAACGGTTATTGTAAACTGTGAAGTCAGAACATTTTTTTCACTGATTGATTGAATGTTTTTGATTTTTGTATTCAAAAAACAATGATCTAGGATGTGACATTTCCCAGCGACGGGTCATAAATGAAAGTGATTAGATTTTCTTGATTTGTTAAATGACAGAGTCGGATTTGTGGTTTCTTTCTGCGCCTTTATTCCTCTTTTCTTACTAAATAAATAAATAATATACAGTTATCAAAATTCCTCTAATTCTTCTCATTAAGCTACTTCAGATAGGTTATTCCTTATGAGATGAGAATCATTGGCAAGTTCTCATCGTTCACCCTGGGTGATTGTGAAAATCAATGAAAACGACTAATGGTAACGGAATTGGTGGTTTTGTATGTACGGTGGACTATCCAGAATATTTTTGTTTATTATAACTAGCCTATGGATCTTTTCTTTTGAATCATTTTCTTTCGTTGTTGAAAAGGATTTCTTTCTTCTTCTTTCATTTCGACACTAAAACACACAATTTGTATATGAAGATTCTAATTTACATTAATATTATATTATAGAAAGATGAGCATATATCTTCGCTTAACCTGAAGTCATTCAGCATCTTTTTTTGAAACTATTTAGTTCTAAATTGTTCCGACTAGAAAGAGATGTAAGCAGATTTCATTTTTATGTTTATTATTCAGATTAGCTGGCGTTTCTATCCGTTTTGATACATCTCTGATATTATTCCTAAGTGGTCACCCAAACATTTTTTTTTGTTTTCGATTCTGATTTTATTTTCTTACAGTTTTCTAGAAGGTTCTTTTTAATAGAAGAAACGCAGAGGTTTAACAAATAGTGTCGTCGCGCTGTATGCTGCTGGACAGTTTATTCGACAAGATTTTTTGTGTTACTTCTAAACTGTTTTGATATTTGTTCTATATATTATACATATACTTCGTTGAAGCAGGCAGAAATCTCAAGTGCTACTGAAGAATTGAACAAAGTCGTTCTTTTTCTCTCAAGAGGAATATGTTATATCTTAACTTACTGTGTGAAGTGTTAGTATCAATAATTACTTAGTTAATGGATACGTCAGATTTCTTTCACATTTTAAAGGATATTTTATTGTTGCTGAATCTTAACGCTTAGTCACTACGTAAGTTGAAAGGGTGCAGCTACGAATTACATTCATAATCGCCTAAAGATTTGTAATATTTTTCTCTTTTTATACAAAACGAGATTATTTTTCCTAGATAACTCCTCGCTGTTTACGTCAGCTTTGTTAATTTATATTGCTTCTATTTTACCTTCTTCTTTTGTCAGTTACGAGGCTTAAAGACGATATTAGACGGGTTCATTTAACTTTCCAACCTTATATGTCTACTGTCAGACTCTGTCATCATGTCCCCAACAACAGTAACATAAGTAAATAAATAATATATTATAATTCCAGAATGAAATCTTGTACATATTTTGTGTTTTAGTTTTTCTTTTTTCTCCCAACTGTCTTTATTCTATTTTTATATGTTATATGTTATTAGTATAATAAAACTTCTATCAGTTACAAATGATTCATTTGGTTCACCGTTTTTGTGTGAGCGGCGACCAGCTTCCTACGAATTCTGTGTTCAAAAGAGAGATACTGCATGGAAATTCATCATTTCTCTACTCGATTTATTACCGGAAATGAAGTGTTTCTCATATTTTCCAAAGTATTTTCCTACGTTATACGAGCTTTTATTTACTTATTGCGTAGGGGCATCTTTTTGTTTACACACGCAGATAGCTCTCCACTATAGGGATTTTCTGATGACTTAGTATTTTTTTTATTTTTTAATCCATTCACCATTACCAGAAAATTAAACATTCTTAACGACGCGGTTTTGTTGGAGCTGTAGCACTATCTGGTTACGTACTTACCTGAAGTTCTATTTCATCGCTATTGTTTTGTGACATTTCAGACGTCCGAATTAAAACGACGTCGTATCAGTCGTGGAACTGATGAGTCTGCACACTGCAATAGTTCTTCTCAGGTTAGGAATCATTGTTATTCTCATCGCTTTCAATTCTTTCTTCTTTTACTATATTGAAACAGTTCTCTCGCTTTGTTTGAGAAGATTTTAACTGTTCTTCATGAAGTAAATGAGTCATGAAGGTGTGTAGAAGTAAAACATTTGAGATTTTACAAATAATTATACGATATTTGCAGCTCATATCTCCTTTACCTGTGCAGACCTTAACAGTCGGACGTCCTACTCGTGCAGCTAGTTCTTCTCCGCTTAATTTCACAAATTATCGCGAAAATCGGGACGAAGAATTCAATATCGACCGTGGCAGGTACGAGATTGCTTACGCGTGGTCCAAGGGATTTTTTTCCAGCGATTTTTTTTTAACGCAATTAGTTACCTAAAAAAATACAACGTGTATCGGCGGAACCTGATTTGCTTCAAAAGGGCGCCAGTATGTAACATGTACATGTAACACCTACTACGAAAACTGATCAGGAGTCTTTGGATTTCGATAAGAATTCGTTTAGAGGCATTAATCGGACTTCTCAGGTTACCCTGGACTCATATCGTCTCTCTTAATGACGAACAAATATTTATCTGCTTCCTCTTTCGAAAGTATTCATTATTTTATTACAGCGAAAAAAGTTTTGCCTTATTTAACTTTTGAATGTTTGGTGACCAATGGACTTAAGGTAGACTATTCGTTTCGAATGTGATATTTCCAGACCATTGCGAGCATCTGTTGGTCATGGATGTTGTCCAGGAAATCGACCAACCTTGAGTCACGGATTTGCGTCCACAGGACGTGTCTCCTCTTCGTCATACCGTACTCGTGAACCTCGATTCCCATCACCTTCAGACTTTCTATCGCATTCCTTTCTGAAACAAGCTGTCATTTTTGACGTGAGCTTTTGATTCCTCTGTAGAATATGGATACATATTCTGTACATTTCTAGATGAGGCGTCATCGCTTAATTTTTTCTTAGTATCTCTGTCCTATTTTTGAAACATTGCTTTGTTTTGAGTAGATTTGGATAGAATTTACTTTGTTCCGGAACTACTACATCTTAGGTGGAAGTGTTGTTTATTCATAGATTTCTTATCATATTTTTCTTCTAATCTATCGTTGCCATTTACACTGCCCTTTGTAAAAGTCGTGAGTTCACGAATAGATGTACTTTTCAGAGAAATGTGCAGTTGAAGAAGTTCTTAGAAGGTGGACTATGGACACGTCTACGCAACGGTTCCAATACTCCTCCACGGACTTCTTCACCACAATCAGATCCAGTAGCAACAAGCAAACCTGTTCCCGACAGAAAGTTGAAAACCACGAAACGGAAACGCGATGTATGTATTGCTATATATTTACGTACTTTAAATGTTTTTTTTTGTGGTTTATTCCACAATGAATTTCTGTTTTGCCATAGCACCGCTGTGCAGAAATCGTTGTAATGTTACCATGGTCATTATATCCTAGGAGTTTAGTGTATTGTCCAGATTTATCGTTTTTTTTCTCTTTGATTCTGAAATAACGAGAAAACAACATGAGTTGTTTACCGATAGGCTTAATGACTAAATATGATGTATTGCAGCACTAACTGAATGACACTTTCTGACATCTCACCGTCTTTCATGCGGTCGCTCTCGGCCTCTACTGCTTCTGCCCCGATTTACAACTGATCTGGCATTGTGGAATTCTTCTCTGCTGTTCTAAAGTATTATTATCTTCAGCATGTTGCAATTAGTTTCATCGCTACTGCCTATCGCCTACTATTTTCTTTCTTTTTTTTTCTACGAGAGTTCTTCAGCATTCTACTTCGGTTTGTTGTTTTTAAGTGCAGTTTTCTTCATCTCATTATTTTTTTTTTTCGCATGCAGAACTTTTTGTTAGTTGCTGTTTGTTGTGGAATTTAATGCCACTCATGAGAGATAGTGCAAAATTAAAACAACTGAAATGAGGTAAAAGAAGATTAATTCTTTCATCTTTGCGCTAGGGTTGTAGCTGTTCTTTCTTGTCTGCTGTGCTGCGCATGTAACATTGAAGTCAGTGATTTTCCCCAGATTAGTTTTGTATTACCCGCGAATGTTCCGCTTGTGTATTTGCAGAAAATTAGACCGAACTATCCGGTCATGTTATTTGAACATTCGATTTATTAACGGGTGTATTTGTTCATACCTCCTGTGAATTTTCTCGATAATCGTGTATATGTCCTTAAACTGTATATAGATTTGATCTCTATGTATTATTAATGCTGTGGTAAAAATAGTATAGAGGATTTTACTGGTAGATTTTATTTTGGTACAATTACGTGGTATCCTTCACAATGTCAAAATAGACTTTCTTTATTGTTCGATATAGTAAATTGTTACATATAAAAATGTATGTTACAATAATGTGCAAAGTACACCAATGTGTCGGAATGTTGTTTCTAAAGTGTTTTTAAGTTGCGTCTACTGCTGTACTAGAAAGTACAGTATGCACTTTAGGATGTACACGTAGAGTTGAGCAAAGATTAGTTTTGCACTACTCTACCACCTATTTATCAAACATAGCGATTTTTTCTGCTTCCTTCTTTTGGAGCTTATGGTCCTGTGAAGTCACTTGTAGGCCCGGGTAAAATCTAATACTGTAATCTTCAGTATAGATCAACGCTACTTTCTTTTTTTCTTCTTGCAGGTTCTTTTTATTGATTGTGCTTAGTTTTTTTTGTTGTTTATTTACCTTCAGACTATGTTTTCTTTCATGAATAAGTTAGAATTTGAGTGAGTAAGAACGGAGAATGAATTTGAATTAATCCTGAATAATAAGTTTAACTACTATTCGGTAGCTTGATTGTTAGTAAACGTTTGAATTTGTTCAACTGTAAACAATAATATTGAGAAAAAAATACTTCACAGAAATGACGTCTCGTGCATATTTTATGGGACCTGTACATGATCAGAGAGACGATTGTCAACTGGTTCCAAATCGAGATGCAACTACTGTTGATTTGGCGAACATAAGTGTGGAAATATCAACTGTAAGATCACTAAATTTCTTCATATGATCTGTTTAATTTATGTTTTATATGGATAGGTGTTTGTTGAAAGTTAAAAGTAACCTAACTTTTCAAAATATCGTAACCTCACGAGTTTTTCGCTCTGCAGATGAACGTGTTATCACTAGGTATTACCTCGTAAGCATGTGTTAAGGGACCTTATTAGACTGGCTTTGAGCCAAATTTAACGACATGACGCTAACTAAATTCGGTGCGTAAAATTTGAAAAGGAAAAGAATAAACAGTATATGTTTAATCTTTAGATAGAAATGGATCCTAAATGGGAAGATCATCTCGATAATTTGGTCTCTGTATATGATATGAACCATCGTGATGAAATACATATTAGCAGAGCTTCAATGCCAGATTTCGACGAGAAGGTTGACTTTTCTTATGGATTTTTATGCATTTATAACTAACTGTACGTATTTTATCTAGGCAAAAATTTTCTTCGAAGAACACCTACACCGTGATCCAGAAATTCGTTTCGTAAAATCTGGTACTGGATTCTTCGATGTTCGCAGCAAAGATGTATGTTTCTTTCATCAGTTTAATTGATGGGCCTTGTTTATTCTTTGTTCTGATGACTACAGGATGAATGGATACGAATTCCTGTGAAACGTGGAGATTTTGTGTATCTACCTGCCGGAATCTATCATCGCTTTACCACAGATTGGGACGTGAGTGATTTGATTCATTGTCTTTAAAATCCGGGTATTAGAAGTAAGAAATTTGATGTTCGACAATAAAATCAATATTAGGATATTCGAAGATTTGATTATTCGAAGTGTTCCAAACTGTAAAAAAGCAACCATGAGTAAAAGTAGTGCTGTCTCCTTCAAAGTGGCACTTTCCCTCGGATTGAGGTTCTCTTATGAATCGAGTTTCGAGTGGATTTGTGTATTTTCTGCGAGTATTCGCGTTTTTTTCATGATTATACTTGAATAAGCTTCCAGCTATTGTAAAACACTGGAATGCGGTTGGATCCTAGCACGAAATTTGTAGTTCAAGCTTAATTTATCATCTCTAGTTTGTGTTTCGATTGTTTTTCTTCCTCACATTAGATACGTTAACAACTAGGCCGTAGGTTATCTCCCATGGTCAATTCTTTCACGATTTACGAGTTTTTTTTTTCACTGGGTGAACATAAACAAGTGGGGCTTCCATTACAATGATCAATTCGAATAAAGCAACAGCCCCGGGGAATTTATCTTAAGCAAGAAAACCTCAAAAGTTTATCGGCACATATTTTTTCTCCAATATGCGCCGACAAAGAGAAGAAAAGAAACGTTCTTACTCAAATACTTGGTAAATTGGTCTTTCACTTTGACTTTTTTCTTTCTTTTTTTAGGAAAATATTTTGGTTATACGCCTATTCCATTCGTGTCCAAAATGGGAAGCGTTTCCTCGCTGCAAAAACGGGGATTCTTTGAAGGAAAGAGCAGACTACCTCAGAAGCATAGGAGTAGCGGACGGTGCTACTTCAAAGTAGTTCTACTGTGATATCATATCTGTGATGTGAAAGTTACTGGAGAGAAGAGCAATATTTATTATGAATATTTCTATTATGTTTTATCATTTTTTATAGAAATAGAATAAAAAGTAACTACCTTGTACACAGTCCCGTACTAGTATAGGGTTAACCATGAACGTTTGTCTTGTTTATGAATAAGCTGAGACCAATGTTTCATTCAGGTTTGAAGGCATCACCCCACGAATCTGAGGTGGTATGGATTTCAGGTGGAATATTCGTATACGGGATCGTAGATTATGAAGAGAAGGGTGATTATTTTATTTATTATTATTCTATTCTTTCCTAATTGAAGTAAAAAAGATAGATACGGATTCGGGAGTTCTGGCGCACTATTTTCTACAACGAGTTCGACTGGAGCGCGCCAGCCTTGTGCACGTGGCACATCTTCCGGGCCGTTTTTTTTTACGGAAATTAGGAAGAAATGGACGGAATCACCCCCTCTCCATAATCTACTATGCCGTATAAGAATACTCTACCTGAAATCCGTACCACTTCAGATTCGTGGGGTGATGCCTATGAAGCCTGCATAGCCTGTAGCTGACGTAGCCATACTTTTTGTCTCAACAAAATCCAAATAATCTAAGAAACAAAATGTATCTCTTCCATAGAGTCTTCACAACATTTTCTTTCTTGGATTTATCGGATTTCTTACAGGAACAATATCACCGTAATGATTTAGTTATGAGATAGAGAACAACGTTCAAGGGCGATACTTCACGAATACTCTTCTTTGTTTTGTTTGTAAGCAGTGGTATTGTACATATAGTCGGGTCAAAACGTCATGAACCACGGTGCCGTTGCGTAGGGAGCTGCGCTCGAACCGGTGCGGAGGAACGGAGCGGTAAGGATCGAGTAGAGACCCTTGCCATCACCACTCATCACTACAGCCAACCGCTAGCCCCACCAAGTTGCATGTCATTTTGATCCGACTATGCCAACGAGAAGAAAATAAAACATTTATTTACAGTTTTAAATATTTCATATCACAATGACTTGACGACCGGATTTTGCATTAGAACAACATTCCAATAACACTTCAGAATGAATCAAGGAAAAAAAAAAGAGAGTTTGAAAGAAAATAT
The DNA here is from genome assembly GCF_031761385.1 of Necator americanus. Classification (NCBI taxonomy): domain Eukaryota; kingdom Metazoa; phylum Nematoda; class Chromadorea; order Rhabditida; family Ancylostomatidae; genus Necator; species Necator americanus. The sequence continues at coordinate 3,841,075 of NC_087376.1, forward strand.
GAAAACAATGGGATGATGTGTTTCACTTCCCCAATGAAAGCGTTACGTCACCGTCAAAATGCTCTCCATAGTCCTGAGATCGTGGACGGCGACTTCTCGAAAGGGAAAAACGACGAACCACTTTCTTCTGGAAACGAATAGAAAAGATGAAAGAGTGGAAAAAGACGAGTATTTTTTTCCAACCAAATGGCACTCAGTAGGTATGTTTTGCGATATTTTGAGTATATCTTATATGACTTTGGATGTTATCCTTAATTTTCACTGCTTGTAGATGTTTTATACAAAACCATTCCCAAATGTTGAATGCGTATCAAGAAAGTAGTCATAGAATTCTACGAATTTTTCTTTTTACTACACTCCTCAGCAGTTGTTCTTTCAAAGGGCTCCTCTGAATATATCTATGCTGCATCAAATTGTATTTGAAAAAATTTTGAAACGAAATATATATTCTTATATCCAGACAAAGTTTCTGAAGTCGACAAAGCAAGAAAAAAAAAATGGAAGAATAACAATGAGTGCGCTAAGAACGTACGATAATTCTTGTAGCTGAACGTGCACGACGCCTTCCACGTTGTGGTATCTATAAACGTGAACAGTATTCGTTAAATCTGAATTCACAGTAAAAAATACAACTTAGCATTAATTGAGAATTTTGATGAAACCTCAAAGGATAGAACCTCAGCACTTATCGTCGCCGGTGCATCATCTTTGACATTTTCAATACCCTGAAATAAGAAATCTTATGGTGCCTATGGATTTTTCTTAATGAACTGAAATGTTTTTTCTGTGTACCACGACTTACTGAATGAATAATCGCAACGATAAACAAAAAGTAAATTAGAACACAATAGTCAAAAGATGGACTTGGAATTAACATTATTGCTAATGTCGATCCGAAAACAAAAACATGTTTTCTTTGGATCGTGAGTTAAGGTTTGCTAAACTCTTCAAATGCAAAGGTTGACATCTTTTCTCTACGAATGACTTAAGAAAAAAAAAACAACCTCAATGGAGGAGTCTCCTGGACGCTCTGTGCAACCTTCGACGTCGTTGTCATCGCAAGATTCATCATGGATTCTCTATAAGAAAATAAAACAATAAACGCATATTAGAAACAGATATGTTGAGAAACACACACAAGATTCTGGAGAACAGATTTAAAATCTACAAAAATAATAAAAGTAGATCTAAAACCTCTTACCTTTGCTGGAGAAGGAAGTCTATTGGTAAGTTCTAGCTGGTTCGGGATCCTGAATAAATGTAAATCCTTAAAATAGCGTTGAAGAGTTATCGACAGGTAGCGTTAATTGGGGAAGCTACATAATTAAAGAACCCATCCCAGTCCGTCCACCTTAATTGTCAAATAGCGGTTCGATAGGGTTTACTAGAAGTTGTATTTGATCTACTTTAATCAAGCAAACTTCAAGAAGCGCCAATAAGCCAGCCAGCCACGAATGGTTTTTGAATGAACCAGGATGGAAAATCCACAATGGGAGACTCTGAATGTTTCGAAATGTTTTAGATTTGAAAAAGTAGAATTGAAATACGAAACGAGTGCTATACTAGTGAGCGGCTTTTCAAATAAACATGATAAGTAAGGCTTTGAATTACTGACTACTAACTACTACTAATTACTAGAGAAACAGTAACCACAATAATTGTATTGCTTTGAAAGTACAAAAATCACGTTACGAGAAGAAAGATGACCCAGATGGACAAAAATTAGGCGGAATTCTTCCCGAAGACGTTGAGTATATAAATCATATAGTACTGCCATTATGTAGTAACCGATTTTTCATTCAGCGGCATAAATAAAATATTGCGTGTATAGAAAAAAAAACTCACTTACTACTAGTGAAGGCAACTTTTTTCAAAAAGAAGATCACGGATTCTATGCTTCGACACTGGAAGAATGGAACTATTGTCAAAATAATGAAAGAAAATGAAAAAAAAAACCTACCCTTCTGCTTAGTTCTCCCAACAGTTGGAGGATTTCCATGAACGTACTTTCGATTTGCTTCACATCATCATTTGGAATCTGTAATCGATAATAAGATTATGCTCCAATTGTTCAATCTTTTTACAGTAAGCACAAAATGTGTTCAACCAGTTGACAGCGGCACGTCTTCCGTGGAAGAGGGACAAAGAAAAGAGCTAGTGTGGACTACAAAGAGGAAAAGAGTTCGGCAGACGGATCACAGTCATCCGATCGAAAACATTTGGCGCTCACCACAACTTCGCATCATAAAAAAAGATGGGATTTGAAGTTGTTAAAAGCAGCTTATCACGAACTGACGATTTTGATGTCTCTGTGGGCGAATATAGAGCAGAATAATAATATAGAGCAATATAATAGTATAGAGCAGAATAATAGAATATGATGTATATTACGTGTATGGGCGTAGCCGCACTCAATTCCCCCTAATCATCCTGAAAAATGGCGTGGGAAACGGTTTTCTTTCATACGAGATACGAGAACGAAAGCGCCGCTATTGCGCACGTGCCGCATCCATGTGCGAGAGTTCGAAGATCAGTGAGGTCTTAACACATTCAAATATAATCAATGAATAGGATGTTGAGGGTACTGGATCGTGTTCAAGAGTGATGCGTTCTTACGTACCTCGTAGCGACGAATACCGTTCCCCACGTTATTTTTCGGGGCGATTTGAGGGGAATTGAGCGCAATTGAAGAATTAAATTTGGCTTGAGGGGATCTATATCTCGAATTCTCCATTTGCCCAAAGAGAACCAAACAGTTTAGTTAGTTTAGTTTTTTTTCATTGGTCCCGTGTTACGCTGACTTTAACACGATATAGTACCTACATTGTTATTTTCACAGCTATCAACGACTGCAGGAATAAGCTCCAGAAGATCCAAGAGCTTGTCGATACATGCTGATACCGACATCACCACACATTCGGTAGCTTTTAAATCAGAACGGAGATCCATGGCATGAAAAAAAGACATCTAATTAAATGTTTATTTGAAGGGAACAAAAATAGTCGAGGAGGTGAAATCAGGAAGAGATGATGTGGATAAGAACGTAAATGTACACTTATGGATTAATCCCAAAGAACGAGAACAAATGCACAGGTCAAATTGGGCGCCACATGGACATCTCATGATATTTGAACTGAAGATAAAAACGTGGAGAACGTGCAGAATCCATAGGACCGAACGGGTCGATCCTACGCGGAAATCAATACACTGCAGTACTTTTGAGGATGCTTGAAGCTCTCAGAAGCCTGGAGCAGAGAAAAAACACTGCACACGCAGCTCATTATATTCCACATCGTTTATATTCCAAGCGGAGAAATAAAATGGCGGGTAGATCAAGAGAAGAAATGGCGCGAAAACGGCCAAAGTCCTTTAGGAACTTGCGGCGGAGGGGCGGGTCTTTTTAAATCTTATGCTATTAACACTATCACCAATTTCCAATTCTACCATAGAAGGCAGTTATTCTTATTCCGTAATCCATAATTTATTCAATAAGTTTGTTCTTTTTTTCTTTTTCTACGGTGTTGCTTCTTCATACAAGCAGCGCTTGCTCGACACCTGCCTTTCTTGTGATATTCATACAGTAGACGTTCGCGTGGCGGGACCCTCGTTCGAAGCCTGGAGAGGCTAAGCTTTGTTTGCGTTGCCGTGATCTGCTCACGTTCACTTGCCTGCTGTCCCACTACACGACTGTTTACGCCGTACTGCACCACAAGTTAGACAATTTTGAAATTTAGAGAAACTTTTTCTTCATAACTGTAAAAAGATTAGTTTTTTTTCTTCTTGAAAAGACCATATTTGAACCACTGGAATGATGGAGTTATTCGTGACTTGGAATCGAAGTTTCTGGATGGTGTTGACAATACTAGTTTTTACTAACTGTTTTCGTCAAATGGAAATGACTGCTGGTATCCGTGAGAGAATACTATTCATATCTTAGCGAATTATTATATATGGATAAGATCACTTACATTCTTAGCTACAGCGGAGCTTTTTCTGGAAGAGAGGACCTTAAAAAAGTAGCGTGGGCTTCGAAAAATTGCAACATTGAATGATGGGAAATAAAAGAAGAAAATTATTGAAAGAAGAAAAATCGTATAGTAGAAATATGGAGTTAGAAAGGACTCAATTACGAGATTTTTATCGTTTCACCAAGATCTTCCAATCCACCCTTGGGTGCCGCCTTCGATCCGATGTTGCTGCGTAGGAGGGATAGCTCGCTTAAAACTCTTCTTATTTATGGTGCAGTATTGCGTAAACGATCAAATACAAGTTTAGTCTTATTTTTTCATGTTTCTTTGTGAATATGGGTGGATTTCCTGCGGTTGCATTCAAACGGAAGCCGCATTTCTTACATAGACACGCGGGACAATTGAACGCGGGGCGTACGCTGCTAAATTCCGGGTGTACTGTAATTTGTTTCAACATCGGACCTCAGATATTGCGTTGAACATCCTCTTTAGATTTTATTGTACAACAGTTTGATTGCAAACTGATTATCTGACAGAATCCCATGGATCCGAAGGATCCACACAATTCCATTCCATTATCCACTTTCATGAAATGTTCTCTATAATAATAAAATGTCTGGTCCCAACGAGAACATACTTTATTGCTTTTTTTGGTCGGGTGCGTGGAGGTAGACAGAACTCATAGTTTCGATTTATTTCAAAATCAATTCACATGATTAAATTTTATGAGAAAATATACGAAGACCAGGAAATATTTGAATATATTGATATGTAAATTAAAACTGTATGTAATTTCTACACTCTCTTTTTTTTTTGTAAAAGCACACAAGAGAAATAATTTACGGATTTCATTCTGCACATAGAATACACCGTAAACAGTGCACATAGACAAGTTTTCTATTCTGTCTAGGACATCTATAAATATTCCTGAAATCTATATGCATTTGACCCGTATTTAAATTGGATAGTCCGATAGTTTCTTGAACATCTTTTTGAATTGTGAAACCTGGAAAAAAAAATTCATGTTATGAAAATATCGAGTGAAAAAATAAGAATATTTGACTGACCTTGTTGTTAGGAAAAAGTTTCGCTACAGTCATTTCCAGTAATTGACCAACTCTTCGAAATCGACGGGTTGCCTGAGGACGATGTTGTTTTTTTTTGTTGGTGAAAAATAGAATAATGCAAAATAGACACCGTATTCATATTCCGTACTTATTGGATCTAATCTTTAAGATTTTCTAATAAAGGAAATAAACTTGAAAAGACTCGGACTTTTTTCTTCAACTAGAAAAATCATTTCTAAGTACTCATACAAGTAGATGCTGCTTAACATGTTCAGCCGGATGAACGCTGCATGGTCAGAGCAGAGAGAAGCGGAGCGAGTAGGAAGTGTATGTAAGTCAGGCAGAGAAAGGGTACGCGTCACGGCAGCGTCGCGTGCTCAATCGATTGGACATTTTTATTTCTGACGTGCTACACAGCTACTAACTTCTGTCCTAAAACTCGTCGCCGACGGATTAATCCGTCGCAAATCGTCGGATTTTTTGGGAGCGGGCAAAATTAATTTATGAAAATACGATTCGAAAGCAAATGAGCTGCTGATTTCAAATATATTTCAGGAATCCTCTGAACACTTCTTCTTTCCTCGGAGATGTATCAGCGGGATATACTAATTTGAGGATTGCGGAGGTGTGAGAGTAATTAACGAGGATCAGGGAAACTTTGCATGTTTACAAGCTATGCGATTGTCAAAACTAAATTCTTGAAGAATATTTGAAATCAGCTGCTCATTTGGTTTCGAATGATGTTTTCAAAATCTAATTCTGCCCTTTTCCAAGAATTCCGACGATTTGTGACGGATAAATCCGTTGGCTTTACGGATTTTAGGATAGAAATTAGTGGCGGTGTTGTAGCATATCATATCATATGTAGCAATTTTTTTTTCTAAATAAGCCCCCTAAATTCTAAAAATTTCTAAATAATAAACCAACCCCTAACGGCAAAACTGTGCTGTCCATTGTTGGATGAACTTGCATGTATGATACATTTAACGTTAGTACATGATGTTTTAACGTTCCAAGTTCAATCATATTTAAACCTGAAAAATAACGATTTAGCACAGTGTAATTTTGAATAGGAAGTGTTTTTTTTTTCAAAAAAAATTGTTTTTTTCGCCTCTAAATCTCACCTTCATTACTTGTGCTTAAAATAGCAACTTCTGGTGGGAATGAATTTGGTCGAAGTGTTATAAATCCGTGCATCACTCGAGTGTCATCTTCATACCATGATGTGCTTCTGGAAAAAAACTTCCTACACAAATAAATAAAATGGATTTTTAAATCTAGTTTGGTATAGTTATTTGAGAAGCATTATGTGAAAATTGAGTAAATAACGATCCCTTCGGTTCCTCAGTGATTTAAGATTCAACTGGAGGGTTCACGGTCCACGATGAATCATCTCAGCCGTTTGACCGCGATACAGACTTGCCTGGAGCAAGACAGACGAAAGGGGGAGTATCAGAGAGAAAGAACACGCGTTGCGGTTAGCGCGTCGCGGTCATCGGGCTGAATGCATTCAATGCTGACTGTGTAGGAATTGCTTAAATTTTGAGTTATAGCACAGATTTTCTACTTAAGGAATTATAATGTAGAAAATTTACTGAAGGAAAAATTATTTGACAGTAGGAATAAAAATGAGGTTTAGAGACAGAAATGGTTGTACTATTCTTTGAACTAGATTTGCATATTTTTTTAAAATTTAATATCTGATCTTATGGTTACAGTGATTGGCTGCCTTGTATCTCCTTACTAGTTGAGCCACTTTGTTTTAAATGTAGAAATGATTTTGTAAAAAAACAAAATAAAAATAAAAATAAAATAAATAAATTAACTTCTTTTTGTCTTATGAGATCGAGTGCACCGTATCAATGAAACCCATCAAATTTTAGTCCTCTTATTTTTTTTTCGAAATTTATGCTTAGTTTAGGTTTGCTTTTTAAAACACCAACGTAATTGAAAATAAATAAAAATAAATATATAAATAAGTATGTAAATAATAGTGTATAAATAAATAATGTAAGTAATGGTAATATATAAATATATAAATATATAAATATAAATAAATGTAGATATTTCTTGCCCTTTCTTGATCTGATAGCTCAGATATTATTTTCTAATTTTGTTCGTTTTACTCCTATTGGATATTCTATTTGTGTTCGAGAGTGAAGAAGAAATCAATTCGAAAAGGAACTTCAGAAAAAAAAGAAAAACTTGAGGATTCTAAAAAGAATCCGCTGATCCCTATCAGATCCATTCTTTTTTTTTTGCAAGTTAATCTCAAATTTCGAGGTACTCGAGCGACATTCTTGTTGGAATTGTGGAAGCAAATTTTTGCCGAACACGTCATACTTAATAGCGGCTGTTCCGAAAACTTGGAGGATCACTCCGGGACCGGATAATTTTCCTAGTTATGGAACGGTCTTAAAGAACTAGAAGCTCTCTTGATGAATAGACTTCTCCTTCTTGCAATCGTACCGTAGATGCTGAACATTTTCCTAATTATGATGTTCTTTGGGACGAAAGTTACTCACAACCGCTTCTCTGGTGTTGTTTTATCGCTTCAGGATTAGCAAGAGATATGCTGGATTCAAAAGTTTTTTTTATATGATTCATACGGGTCCCGATCAAAGGCTGTGGTCCGAAAGAAATCCTGCTGCAAGCTATGAGAAAAAAAGTAGCCCTATATGAAAGAATTTTCCTTAATTTTAATGGGATCAACACATTTCTCTGGATATAAATGTAGAATGGCTTTGGATTTCCATCACAAACGGCTGAAAAAAGTCGGATGGAAGCAAATAATATAAGATGGATGGAAGCAAATAATATAAATAATATAATATCGTATATAAGAATTTAATTTAACAATTCAGGTAAAACTCTATTGTTTCCATTTTCTGGAGCTCGCTTTTTTTCGATATCTTGAAAAAATGATTTTGAAGAGAAGGATTAAGTTCTAGGAGAAAAAAAAATAGAAGAAAAATTTAGCGAGTAACTGACGTCAAATTAAGTGATGGTGGTCCAAACATAGGCACAGTGGATGGAGCAACATCCAGAATTTCCTCATATTCATTAGCGTATAGATCGGTCGGGTATCGTAGACCTTTTGCAGCCTAAAAATTATTATATTTAGCAATAATATTACAAGAAAATCATTGGATTCATGGATGAATGAATCACCTGTGAATACCATTTTCCTAGGATGAACTGTAGAGGTTCTAGAGCTGGAGCAAGAGGTGTATCTGGTTCATCTGGAATGAAAGACATGAGGGAACCTGTTCTCAGATGTGCTTTTTTTTTCTGTACGACCGTCGGCTGTCAATGCGATACATGAATGAGTCTTGATTTCTGGATATTCCGTAGTCGTTCGGATTTGTGACAACGCATATTTTAACTCAATTACAAAATTGTTGTTGGTAGAGGAGACTGCTTGTTTCCAGGATTTGTGGTAGTTACTTTTTTGAGTTTAGATCTTTGATGTCGCGGATATTCTTACGTCAAATATAATGATTTAAAGAGTACAGTAATGAGAGATATTAAAATAGCGGTTTATACACAAAAATCATAGACAGTAACTTTCAGACTTACCGTAATTCGGATCAGGTGTACAAAGATTACATGCAAGAGCACAATTCACATCGAAAAAGTTGGTTTGAGTTAGAATTGTGTGACATTTGTCTTCCAATGCCCAACGTTCACAACTTTTATATATATTTCGACATTTTCCTGAAAAATTCCATTGTTGTAAAATGTTATTTTTTCTGGATATCATTTATATATGTAACTCAGTGTATCTAAATGTAACCCGACCTTTTTCTCAAAGAATATAGAGCGAATTTTGATTCGAACCCTGTTATTTTACTCGGATTTTTCCATACAAAAATTTTTTTCATATGTATACTCCACTCAGATGTTAACTATAGGTAAAAAAAGAGGAAAGGAAATAATCGATCACTGAAGAATCAATTAATTCATCACGATATTTTTACTATCAATGTTGTAAATTTAGATTTATTCAATTCGATTTTAATTTAAATTAGATGTATATTTCTAAAAAATTCACTGTCAATTTTTGCAATACACATATTTTCCATTTTATGCATTTTAAAAATAGACAGCTTTTTATAAATTGTAATATTTCTAGTAATAAAATATGAATGGTGATCAAAATCACAAAGAAGCACTAAAATCCACCAAAATCCACGTTCTTTTTGCTGATATACATGTTCGTCTATCGATTTGAGCTATATATTGAAAATAAATTGTCGTGATATAATCGCAAATCCGTGATATCGCTGGAAGAAAGTCCAGAGAAGAAAAAAACAGACGTAAGGCTGGTAGGATAACCGGCATCATCTGCTATGTATTTCAAGTTCATGATAGACTGCTTGCTATATTCAAGTTTAGATTCCTTTCTTTTTAATCCCAAAATCATCTATCATGATTCAAAATCCATTCCTTTCTGCAATCAAACAACAAAAAATTCAAATAAATGAAAGAAAATAAAAAAGCGACCAGACAGAATCCCGTTTCTAGGTGAGTTGACTGTTGAGTTTTGATGAAAAAAGATTTAATTTCGTTGAAAAAACCTCATCGGAACATTTAAATACGTGAATTTATCCTATTTGATGTCGTAGAGGCTGAATTTGTCCAATTAGAACGTTTTTCTTTTGTGCGAAAATTAATCCGAGAATCTTGAGATTATTCTGGAAGTTCTCTATTTTTTTTTCAAACAAATAAGGACAAGAAGAATTATGTGGCGTTCTCCTTTTTTCGATTTGTTTGTAAAGACTTCTTGTTGTTCAAATAACAAAACTATCAGTTCCAGTGAAAACGAAAAAAAAATCCATACGAAAAGATTTGATCAATATTTTATATTTAAAAGAGAAGCGTATTAAGAAGAACACTGTATTGTGCAATATTTAAAGGTTATTTTCAGAGTATTCCTAGAAACACTTTAAAACCAGCTATAATAATTTTTTTTACTATGAAATTATGCGGAAATTAAAATTATGCAGATATTAGTTAGTACTCAGAAGAGAACAACTTTCTTTAGGGGTCCTAAAGAGATTTTCATGCGTCTACAACCATAATTGTATCAAAAAATTGGATTAAAAAATTAATTAATTATCTAGAAATATTATTGAAGTGTGAAAGCATATATCTACCAGTATTCCGTGTTTTCATCTTAAAAAAAGTCCATAATTTTAACAAGAAAAACCATTTGTGAGTGTGAATGACTTGACGAGTGCGGTTTCTAATTTTTTTTTTCTTTCATTCACAAGAGAACAGGCCATATAACCAATCACCGTGAAAGCAGTCTCTCGGCAATAATACGTTCCACAAAAAAATACGCAACGATCGTTTGAGCGGGCGTAATTTCGCGAGAGTCACGCTTTTAAGATGTGAAAAGCAGCTAAGAAGCTCGTGGACGACGTTCATCGATGATTCACATTGACATTGACGGGTGGAAAAGTTCACAAAGCAACGTGTTCGCTGTCAGCGATTCAGGATAGTGAATCCGAAAATTGAAAAAGTTGCAAGGGGAAACAAAAATAAAAAACGACTAAAAACAAAGAAAACACTATAATGTTAAGGATAAAGGATAAAGTTGATAATAGTAATAATAATAAAAATAAAAATAATAATAGTAATTGTAATACCACTATAATGTTGGTCGGAAAAATTCAAAATAATTCTTTTTTTTTCTTGCACATGTAGGACAGATTTCATACTGTATAACATCTAAAGATATTGAGTTCTTGAAATTTTGAGTAGTCGTAGATAATAATAATAATAATAATAATAATAATAATAATAATAATAATAATAATAATAATAATAATAATAATAATAATAATAATAATAATAATAATAATAATAATAATAATAATAGTTTTAGTAATGGTAATACCACTATAATATTGGTCGAAAAAATTCAAAATAATTCTTTTTTTCTTGCACATTTAGGACAGATTTCATACTGTATAATATCCAAAGATATTGCGTTCTTTTGAAATTTTGAGTAATTGTAGCAAATCGATATCCAGAGTTCAACAAAAACGTATCAAGGAGAATATACAAAATTGTCGGGTAATTTAACGAGAAGAGATCCGGTAATTTCTGGACGCCTCTTCTCTGTGTATCCGTTTATTTTCAACTTAACGTGTACTAACATTAATCTATAAGTTATTAATTGTGCTTACGACTTGAATTTTGTGCCGAATGAAAAACATGCATAGGATCGGACAGGTTTCGTCCGAGTCAGCCCGCAACAGGGCGAAAATCTCACGAAATTCCCCATTACCCCACGAAATCGCGTATTGAAGCGCAGCAACGACGACGATGACGACGACGACGACGACAACTTACGACATCAGCGAAGATTTTATTTTAATGAGCACCACTCGTAAATAGTTTTATGATGATTTTTTTCTAAACAGAGGTTTTCAAATGATTCAAAGAAAATTTATGAATGAGATTATTGATGAAGATCCTAGATGGATGGTGGATATTTTCATATGTTGTTGGGAAACAATGGGAAAAAGAAATAAAATTTTAGTGTTTTTTAAAATGTGGAATTTCTAAAGGATTTGTAGTCGTAATCTTTTTTGAGAGTGAAAAAAATTGTCAAAGTCATTTTAGCGTGAGAAGAAAATGTCCTACGATTGATTCTAGGGATAAGATTTTCAGGTTCCAGGTCGTTGGTTAATTTTTGCTGGTTGTTTTGTTGTGATCCTTTTCCATAGTCTCAATACGATTAATCTGGATTAAATGATCAATAAAACAGGAAAGAAATATGAGGAAGAAAAAAAAACTGAACTATGTTCACTAGTCAAGATCTTAAGCTATTACGTGATGACGATACTGCGTAAACTCGATTGATGCGCTTGTGCTAATAGAACTCGATACACGATGGTGTAGAGAAAATGCGGCGACGCTTTGTGCCACTATCAATGACCGTGGCAGATTACATGGATCAAGATTCAGGATTAGATCATTAGATCATCATCGATAACGTTGCTCGCTTCCAGAACTATTCATCCGTCATTGGAACATTTGGAGACAACAATGCGTTCTAATTGTGAAAAGAATACAGGAATACTGAACGATGAAGGACTTCTTGGAATCATTGCGAAAAAGAAAATAAAGAAACAAATAAAAATACATAGAGATGATCTCAAAAAAAAAATTATCAATTAGAATAAATTACTATTTCTATTGAATTAATTTTATTAATTTTCTATTATAATTTCTATTTTAATGATATTTGTTTACAGTATTTATAGTTGAACAAATTTCTAAAATCTAATCTTTCTAAAATCTGAAATTTCTAAAATTTCTAAAATTTTGACTTACTATGACAGAATCGTCCCATCCATCCTTGTGAACATTGACAACTTAATTTCCCGGGAATACATCTTCCTTGATTCAAACATGGATTTACACGGCATGTATCCGATGTGAAACGTTTGAAAACGATTTGATGTGTTTTTGGTATCGCTAAAAAATTTTTGATAATTTTTCAATACAATAATATATGTCTTGGATAAAGTGATGTAGATATTTATTTATTCCGGAGAATTATTGGAAATTTTCGATCGGGTGGATTTTCAAACTGGTGGCGGGAGGATTTTAATTTGAATGTTGATTTATTTAAAGTAAGAGAATAAATAATGAATGAATGTAGTAGGAGAAATATAAGGGACCTTTTTGTAGCACTATAGTAAAGAGTAGAATCGTAGCGTAGTACATGGTTGTATGTGGTAGAATGTGAAGAGGAGCGACGGGGGCGTACGAACCGGCTGTTTTGATGTGAACGACGACGACGATACACGAGGCTCGCACACCACCACCACCACCACCAAAGCGGCTGGATATCGTCAGCCCAACCCCCTCATCCCACCCCTTCACCACCACCATCATTTACGGACCGAGACTGGCTGTATGCTTTTCCTACGATCCCCATCCACATACATGCCCCATCATCCTCATCCTCATCCTCGTCCTCGTCGATCAACGATCATCAACGAAACGATGTGAGAAATGGCATACATACCATCACACTAATGGTACTCAACTGAAAATAATTGGTGTCGTTCATGTCTTTTTTTTTTCCTCGTTCGTTCGTCTACGAACAAGTGACTGACGAGGAACGACTCTATACATGGTAACCGGCTCAGCGAAGCGTGCTGATCATCTACCGATGTCTGAAATGGTAACGTTAAATAATTCTAATGATATTAATAGTTTTTCTTTCAGCACATTATACGTGAAGAAATCTAATGTATTTAATCATTTCTGTGGTTTATGTCATATACAGGGGAAGCCGTTCCGCTAACCGCCGTTCATTCGTCGATCGGTCTCACCCCACAACTAATTAACGATAATTTATTAACGATAATGTGTGTAATCACATTTGAATTTTACCGGTTTTTAATTAGATAAATAGAGAATAGAAAATAAATAGAAAGTAGAAATAAAAGGACTACATATCGTTTTTTCCTATCATCAGCTAATTTTCACATTAAATTTATGAGGGATTAAATATTTAAAGTAACTCTTAAGGACTTTTTTGTCTCAGAAAACTCCATTAATATCGTCTGTACACCTTCAGTTTACCTCAATAATCATTTCTTAAATTGTTTGGTCCGTATCACTTCCAGAATTTCACATTTTGCCTGGATAAACCTATACCAATTGCTTTTTGAAGGTATGAGAAGTCTTACCGGATTACCATATGCCAAGTGAATCAGTTTAGAATCCGATCAGATGGAAATCCACGAGGATTATTATGTGGGAAATGTTTTCTGGATTCTTTAAGGGGAACGTATCAGGAAATCGACATTGTTTTGGTTTCTCCACGGAATACAAAGGGCTAGCGGTGTACTTTACGAGTATGAACGTCCAATATCCGTTGTAGTCCAGAGGAAGGTGTCTGCACAGTCTCGTGTGATCCAGTCTTCCCTACGATAGAACTTATTACGAGGAATAGAACGAAGGCAACTCGTAACGCATCTATGTTTGTGGGGATAAGGCAGCTTCTGCTGTTTATTTGTGTTGCATTATTTATTTGTTTATCTTATATGATCAATGGTTTGGCAAAAAAAAATAACCCTCAAAAAATCTTAGAGAAATGAGGCAAGTACCGACATAAACAAGCAGAGCAAAAACAATAAAAAGACAGAAAGAATGCAAGAAAAATAAAAGAAAAAATCAATAGTTGGATTGCTGACGTTGAACGACGATGAAATTAGTTCTGTTTTATTCGCCGTAAGAAGTTGCATCGTTGGGCGGACGTGATCACATTAGGATGAGTCACACCGCCTTTTTCTGGATTAATACGGGGAATTGAGCGTGATCAAGCGTATATTTATGAACCACATGCCTAGCTACTTTATTTATTCGTTTTAATCGTTGAGAGGTTCAACATTAACGTTTTTGCTCCCTCAAAAATTCCAATCAATTTCATTCCGTAAAAATTTTTCGCATGATATTACATCGTATATGAAAAGTACGCAACATACGTGGTTTTAATACGTACGTATGTATTTTAATTAATAGGTTCTTTCATTCAGTGTAAGATTCTTACAGAACCAGTTCCAATCTAAGATTTTTAGCATGACGCAATCCTCTTCCGTTTCCGTGCGCATTCGAAGAAAAAGAAAAAAAAAAGTTTTCTGATCCTAACTTTCGAAACAGGGGGGAAAAAACGTTTTGTGAGCGAAAGTTGAATTACAGCCAGCAATTTGTTGTAATTGCTTTTCTTCTTCACCGTTTTTTTTTTGCTGTTACGAGAAATTACACAAATTACACAGTGTCATGAAAATTATTCGAATTTAAGTGTGAAGGAACGAATTTTTTCATAGTGATTTCCACAACTGTCAAGGGTTTTCTGACAGAACATCTAGTTATAATATGAGAAATTATGCATTAGGAGAAAATTTTTTATGATTGTTAAATGACAAACCATAGCTTTATTGTGAAGATAATAAAATTTCTCAAAGCAGTTTTAAACATTTAAATATATGAGAATTTAAGATATATTTATGTACGCGTCCTTATATTTATTTTATTTACTAAAATTGTAAAATTTTTAAATAATTAATCTAGAATTGGTGAATTGGCACATTTCACTTTAGTACCATCAAATCATTTTCGTCCATTCACCGATTATGATGCAATCAATCTTATCGATCTGATCGTATTACTGTAATGCACATAAAGTGTGGAATGGCGACAGTTAGTCACAGTGGTTGATAATTAATTAGTTCCAAAGAAATGTGAGATGAAAAAAAAGGCGACAAGGAATTTCGCTTAAGAATTCAGTTGATTTCAGTGAGAACAGAATTTTATAGGTCATGCCTAGGACCTATTACATCGTGGAAATAAATATTGTGCAAAATATAGGCATCAATTTCTCTTAAAAAAAAACCTTAACAGAAAATTTTGACAGTATCTCTAATTTAAATTTTTTTTTGGAGGTTTTCATGAAAGTTGCAGTGTACTGTAGTATAATCGACAGTCCCTACGTTCTGAAATGAAATGAATATTCACAATATTATACAAATATGTAAAAAAAACCCGTATAATATAACCTATATATAACCTGTATATTAACCTTATATATACATACCTGTGTAGGTCATTTTAAAAAGATTTTCTTAGATGATTTTGATAAAAGATTAGTCGTGTATCCGTGAAAAATTGTCTACGTTCACTTCCCTTCAGCAACATGTCCATGTCCTCTTTGTCCTCTTGCTCATTTTTATGTAAACAATTTAAGGACGGAGGTTTCTATTTTCTCTAGGATATTTTTGCACTTGTTTTCCTAAAAAAGACTCAAAAAAAGGAATAATATGCAAAATATAGGCATCGATTCCTCTTAAAAATACCTTAATACAAAATTTTGACAGTATCTCTAATTTAAAAACTTTTTTTCTTAAAAAAGACTCAAAAACTCTCTCGAAAAAGATTTCTACATCGATGTTCTTGTACGATTGGATGTAGCTGTAGCTACTATTCCCGGAGATGTTTCATTAAATCTAACCAAACCAGAAATCATTCGTCGTTCTCGGATTACACCTATGACATTACTCAACTGGTTTCGGAATGCAATCACGAGGCGACGAAAAGGGATTCATTTTCGTTTTCGACATAGTACATAGAAAGCAACAATCGGATACGCAAGAACCAGTTAAGGAAAACCATTAATTGAATCTCATTATGAAAGTCCAAAGCGATATTTATTAAGACGAAAATGAAATGAAACGAATGCCGTCTCATCCTTTTGTGGAGGAGAAATTAAATTAAAATTCCACGCATGTTACAGTAATAGAAAACAGGGATGATCATAGTTTCAAGTTTAATCACTGTGAACACATTGAAGAAATCTTTTGGATTAGAATGGATACTGTAAGACGGAATATTTTCATTTTGAACTCTCCGGATTGATTTCCTTGTTATATTGATTGTTATTGATTTCCTTGTTATAGTTATAGATTCAAAATTTCTGGAATTAAATGGAGACGGCTAATGGCGAATTTTAGGGAGGGACTGCTCCTGCTCTTAGAATCCCGACCTTTCCTGCTATCCGAGACAGTATTGGCAATAAATTCAGGAAAAAGAGTTCAGAAATTATTAATTGTAATTCTTCCTGCAAGGACATCCGATTCACAAAATCTCCCTCCTCCCAAAAAAAAAAAACCTGAAGTAACAATCAGAGTGGAAACAATCAGTATCGATCGGTATGTGCTCAACAATGGTTCGAATTATAGGGTAGGTTGCAACGTTAGGAATTTATTTATTTGGTCAACAATGTATTATTTTTGAATCCTGCCATTATAGGATAATTCAACGGTTCCGAACGTGGACCGGTCTCATTAGAATCAAACAAACATTTTTCTATACGAATGTGGAAGTCAACGACGATCGCAACTGTGTCCATTATTGAAGAAAATCTAATGTGAAATAAACTAAGGAATTTTTCTACTTTTTATTTTTACCAATAAAAAAAGGATATTTGCTTATATTTACTTCTGCATTGTTGTGTACCTGTGTTTACGTAAAAAGATTGAATTGTGGCAGGGGAGTAGTGAATAAAATTTTTTTCTAGAAAAAAAAACAACAATACAAAAATTCTGATCTTTATTTTCTATACAGTAACACATGAATACACAACCACAGCAGACATTTCAGCTTTGGTTCCCCGTTTTGAAAGAGAAAATTTTATAAGATAAAAAAAAACAAAACACTGACATTCTATACATGATGTGAATGATGTTTTCATGTTTAAAAATGAGAAAATACTTTTAAAAAATCATTTTTTTTCCTTTTAATACATAATAAGTCATCGAAGTGGCACAATTCGAAGATTCTGCCGTATGCTGAGATTCAGCGAAAGGATAAATTGTCCATATTTGTTTACAATTACGTTGAAAGAACGCTCGTCGTGTTTTGAGAACTTCTTGTATTTCATCCGTATCGATCCCGAAACTATCCTGGGGTGCACATATTTTGTACAGAAATTTTTCATTATACGATATCTCCACGTTGATCATCGTTGGGATTTGTTTTGCACGGAATCTTCGATGTTATTGGAGAATCCTAAAATAGAAATCCATAAATTATCGTATATTGTTTAGTAAGTAACAAGGAATAAAGAATAAAAACAGTGAAAACGCAAGGATGGTATCAATTTATAGACACAGAAGAAGGTGAAAAGATTAGTTGGCTCCGAGCAGTTCCGAAATATTGATCGTGTATTCGTAGCCGAAACTCTTACTAACTGCGCTACAACGGCACTATTTAGCTGTAAAGACACCTCTGCCTCCTCGAAATGCAGGATACAATGTAATTATAGCAAAATCCCTGTAATTGGCAGGATATGCTGGAGGCAAAGTAAAATTACTACCTTTTCTTAAGATGATTTCACTCTTTTCAACTATGTAATTGCTACATTTCTTCGAATTTTTTTTAGGTAAGGAAAGGATAAATAAAAATTAAATCACTGATTAATTCTTTTCAGGATACATCCCGTTCAATTACCCTCTCCAGTACTTAAATTCAGGATCGTACGGTCTCATTAACGCTTGTATAGTTATATAGAGTAAAGTGCAGTCAATGGAGTCAATGTATTTATACTCTGAGTCAAATCCCGTGGAATCTGTTCGTGGATCCTTGGGAGAAAAAAAAGCTTAATTGATCTCAAATGAGGTTGAACCATGGACCCTTTACAGTCGCTGTGGCGACTTCTTACCACTGCGCCACACACGCTATTTCAAGTACAACAGATCTAACTTCTAACATTCTTCTAATGCTCAAAAATTCCAATATAACCAATTTTTAACGTCTAATGACACGTAGAACGCAAATTTTGAGTCACTTGTGTCTAATACGGAACTCGCTCCTCACCTAAAAATCATGGATTGAAAAATTGAGCGCCATGCAATATCCTCTGATTTAAAATGCCATTACTGGTTGAATATGAGTTGTCTCACTTTTAAAGTGTTCCATTCTTGCATTTTTCTTCTAAAAAATATGAAAAAAATTCAGAAGATTCTGGTAACGGGATGTTGACGCATTGGGATGCTAAACGAATGTACAATTTTAATGTTTAAAAATAACACATCCATCAAAAAATATGATAAAATTCCACGTTTTTACCGAAAACACATATGTAATGAGTTCGTAATTTTCCACTTCAATGACATCCATGAAAATCATGCCATGCAAATCCAGAAAAGTAACTTTTTATTTCAAGCGTTATTTACTTGGGAAATGTACCCTGGGGGAAGAGCCCGGTGACATCTGTAATCTACATTCATGAGAATCGAATGTTACAATTTCAAAAATTATAAAATCGTGGATAACGAGGAAGAAAATCTTTTGCTAATATGTTAAAGACCAAGGGATAAAATGTCTGGCGTTACTCAATCCGCTTAGGATGCACAAACGTGTCTGAATGCAGTCAGGACGAGTTAGGATTTAGACTCTTGGGAGTTGTTGATGTTTTCATTGATCTACACAATAACTTTCGAAGGCTTTCCGATGTGTTACAAGTGAATACTTTCCTCAGAGATGAGTCTGGTGTCAAATTATCGACGACGGATGAAGGGTTTGGATGGTATTGGGGCGGTTTCGAACCATCGATCGATCGAGCAGTCGGAGCGGAACATCTTACCGTCTACGCTATACCCATCTTATTAGTATTTTAACATGACGTATATGAGGAATCATAATAATTTTTCAAAATATTGTTTTGACGTGTTTACGCCGTCACTGATTAGGGTATATAAGAAGGGATTAAGGACGAAAAAATAGTTTACGGATAGGAATAATGACTACTCCATACACATGAAACTTCTGGATATACAGATAAGACATGTAATCATATCACATGGCAAAGATCTCTAATTTTCCAAAAATAACAAATGTAAACAAAAAAAAAGAATTTTTGCGTTAACCCTGAAATTTAGAAGGAACATACAAATTACGGAAAAAATAAGGAATTAAAAAAGTAGTGAGAGTTATTTTATGGTGACAAAAACTAAAATAGCCCATTTCAATTAGATAACCAAAAAGAATGGGCGACTGTAAAGTATAAACGGAAGCTGTTCGGAGATTATATCAATATTTATATTTAATCGGAATAATCACAATTTTCTCCTATCACTAATATATTTGTGGATTTAAAACCGTCTGCGTAACCACGTAAACAGATCCATCGTCAGTAAATTTTATTTGAAATTATTTTATTGTAAAAATAAAACCAACCTTATTAGTCTCATTACTCCCTTTTTGTCTTTCGTGTAAAGCTACGGATGTATCCGTTGTATTATAAGTGGCAACGGTTGCAGCTTTTTTATGTCGTGTAATTGCCTCTCCTTCTGGAATAGAAATAATTAGAATAATTTTAAAGTTGTGAAGAGAAATGTGGAATGGATTCGTACCAAGAAAACGCTGGGATGCTTGATCACTTGGATTTTCATTCACTTGTAAACATGGGAAAAGTTGAACGATTTGTTGATGAAAACCATCGTTTGCCATGTAACACAAAGGTGTACACTAAAAGTACGTAAAATTAACAAATTTCCGTAATAATTTAAATATGATAATATTTCCTAATATTTACAAAAATAGCACAGCATAGTTTCCCCCCGTATCACCAAGAAGCTAGTCGAGCACAACAGAGAAATTTTTCGACATATTTTAGCAAAATCGATTTTTCCAAAAATAATTATTTCGAAAGAAAAAATAGAGATGGAAATAAAGACAAATTAATATTAAATATCACCAAGCTAAAATTATAACTGAAATAAATGAATTGAACTAATTTGTAAAATTAAAAATCGAAATTAAAATCAACTGGACTAATTAATTAGGACTAATTACTAATTAGGATATGATTTATGGATTGAAAATAAATATATAAACTGATTCATAAAACCAAAATTTGCCTATGGCTGTTTTTTAAAAAATTTGTAAATGAAATTGTGGATTAAATTCGTGAATCATAACTGCATCATAACAAATCAGCGATTAGCTATTTTTAAAATCCACGAAGGTAAATTTTGATAGCAACACGGAGTCGTTCAAGTTCCTTCCTGTGGCTAGCTTTTTCAAATATTTTGCAAAAAAACTTTGATGGTAGTGACGTCAAAACTGTGTTAGATTGCTTCATCAATATATGTATATGATATACACACTTATCGGATCGAATTATCCACAAAATGTCAACGGATCGACTAATCCATAAGATGTCAGTGGATATTAGCTGCTAGTGAACATGAAATGTTCTCCAGTTCTTCCTTAATCCATAATACACCAATAAAATAAAAATTCTGGTATCCATGCCATATGGGACTACGAAAAAACACTAAATTATTCCATATCTTAGAGAATTCTGCTTTCGTCATGGTTTGTATTATTGTGGTTCAAGGATTGGGATGGTTCTAAAGAGGAAGATGCTAGCGATTTTCAAAGGAGACACATAAACTTCATGTTTAGAAAGCAAAAAAAACAAACAAAAAAGAATTTAAAAAGTGAAAAAAAAACAATTTCAAAAAACATTTCAGGAACTACAATATCTCATTAATGCCCAGTTTTTCAGCCACCTTCTGGAAAGAAATTAATAAGCATATAATGGAGTTCTGGGTATTGCTCCTATAATAAGTTCTGGGGTTCTGGATAGCTCTCCATTCCTAGTATAGTATAGCAAAAGTTTCTTTTTAATCATTTCTTATGATAAAATAAATAATACAATTAATTATAAAATAATAATAATAAGTAGAAGTGATAACTAAAGATTTAGTAGAAAAAAGTTTTATTTTTCTTCTACTTCTTTGAAGTCGACTAATTTTACCTTTTTTTCTAGAAAAAAACCTTTAATCCAAAAAAGTCGACTAATTTTACCCATGTTTTAAAAAACGTATTCCAAAAAAAAAAATGCTTGCTGCGATTGTTTTTGTAGAATAAATACAACCTACCAACACACCAACCAATGCGATCATCGATGTGATTATGTATAGGGGAAATGAGACTTCTGGATGAAAACGATGTAGGATCCCAACCGAAAACAACGGTGACCAACAAGAGATCTAAAAACAAAGTCGAAAAATTCGTCGTATGAGTGTTTTGTTTATGAACATCGTCGTCGCCATTCACATCTGTTATTCTACGAAAATAACAAGCAAATGTACATGTATGTGTCCTGAATTCAATACTAACTAATTAGTTACAGTAAGTTGAATAATATTCCTATCGATGACACATACAGATAAATGAATAATACGGTAAACATGTTTATATCGTTAAAAATAAGAGGAAAGGGAGAAAAAAAAAACTTAATAGGATCGCAACGATGGCAATAAGTGTAATTGTTAGTCGCCTCCGTTTTGCATTCGCTTTACGTGCTCGTTCCTAATAAATCATAATAATAAATGTAGTATTTGAATATATAGGTGAATCCATGAAAGAAATCCACATTCACATACCTTCGATTGTATTCCTACAGTAGGCCGTTGCCAAAGAAAATACGATAAATGAGAATATGCAGGTATCATAATCACTAATGGAACAACATATTGTACAAGAATAGTGAGCTAAAAAAAAATAAATAAAAAATCTCAACAATGAATGAGATTCAAAAAATAATTTTTACTATTGAAAGGATGCAGTAAACGGTAGACGAGAAGTTCACAGGACTCATTCGTTGCCTCAGAAATAAATCCAAAGCTATTAAAAAAGATTAAAAGAGCATTTCCTCGTTTTAAAGATGCAGAATTAGATTTTTTCTTTTAAAATAGCCACATTTTTACACCAGGATCATTTCTTTCATCAAACTCGTCATTCCAAAAAAAAAAAAGAAAAACTCCTCATCATTACGTATAATACTTTTTTTTTCGTTCGTTAATTCGTTACTAACCATCGTATTTTTACGGGGTTTCGTGTGAATTTATTCAAATGTTTTTTTTTCAAAATAAAAAAAAACCCCTTGGGTATTTGTTTGCAGAAAACACAGCACATTATCGTAATCAAGTAGAAAAAAACTAATGGTATCGTGTTTATGCTATTTGTTTATTCGAAAATTCTACGAAAACACATCACCGGGACCTATTCAACTATGAAATAATCCATTATTTGAGTTGCTAGGTGACGATGGGTATCCTGGAACGCTTCAACTGATTAGCACAATAAATTTTTCACGGTTATTTGATTACAGGGAGAAATTTGTCATTTTTCTTTGAATCTGCTAAAATTAGAATAAAAAGTGCTGTTTAAAAAAAAAAAAAAACTTTTCTGTACTTCTGCTTTACATTGTTTACTGAGGTAGTGTTCGATTACATCCTCAATTTCCATTTCCAATTTTCCGTGCAATATATTCATGAATATTCCGGAATTTTATGCTTCCATGCTATAAAACATCGAAGATGACCATAACGTTAAAAATGGTCGGAAATAAAATACGAATTCAATACGAATGCATGGAGCCAATTAACGATAAAATGAGGTAATTAAAAGCTTATTTTGGGAATTAAACGGATACTGTCACATTTATATCGTCACCGTATACTGCGTCCCGAAGAGAATTTACTAACAATTAGTGCAATATCATCCCATGGCATACTTTCAGCACCACATCGTGTTACTTCCGTTTTAACAGTTTTTAGTGGATCATCATCCAGTAAAATGTTCATATCTAATACCTGAAAAGATATTTATAATTAGATTGCATCTCTTTTTAATTATTTCTGTGGTTGTTGATAGTTTTTCATTAACTATCGCTTTTTAATTCCAGGATGAATTCCGGGAAGTCTGGAAGATGGAGTCCCATCATCATTAATGGGAATATACCACTCTGATAAACTCAAAAAAAAAAGTAGGAAGTAAGGAACAATTATGAAAATTTTTTAACGCTATAATAGTTTTTTGATTAAAAAATTAAAAGTAAAAAAGAAGAAGATAAATATCAACAGATAAGCCACAGTATTCAAAATTGTAATTATTTTAGTAGATTATGGAAGGCGAAAAGGAGTAATATAAGAAAAACAGGAAGAAAAGATTAGAAATCCTTTCTCTTATTTCCTGAAAAATTAGCTGTATTCAAAAATAAACCACGAAAATAAGAAATACATCAACTACAAACATTTCCAGGTTTTCTTATTGCTTTATGGATTAATTAGATTAATCCAGAACTTCGAGAATAACGTATATGAAAGTGTAGCATTCCCTAATTTGAAATCTCTCCTCTATTACGTTTAGCTAGTTGTAAATTTTAAAAAAAATTCCCAAATCCATATCAGAATGACCAAACGTGTATTTTTCCTTTACAAACCTGGCTTTTGTAAATGTATGGTGATGCCACAATCACGGATAATATCCATGCTCCCGTTGTTAAAAAAATACATTGTTCACGATCCATACGTTTTTTTCGAAAGAATATTGCCAACCATCGATCGATAGCCACCAAACACATAAAGTAGAAAGAGCCTAAATATGATTTTTCATAAATTTAACTTGTACTATTTAGTTAATTTCTAAATATAACATTAATAAATACCTTCTAAAAATATATCTAGTAACAAGTAGTAAGTTTTTTGTTCTGTTAATATGATAACAAGATAATTAATATAGGTAAGCAAACGATTTTAAGGAAAAAAATCGATCGAACCTGTCACAGTAACATAACCCACAGAGAACGATGCTTTGCACATGATAGATCCTGAAAAATGATGTTACAGTATCGTTATAAAACGTGTCTATAAAGTCTAGGATAAAATCAAAAATTGTGAAAAATGTTACCAAATTTCCAATTTGATTCCAGAATAAATGTTGTAAGGAAATATGGTGGATGAAACATCAGGAAAAGGATATTTGAAACGGCAAGATTTGTCATTAACATATGTGTAACCGTATGTAGCTTGTCAGTTCTCCATATCACATAACAAAAAAGAATATTTGCAGCCAAACTAAAAATATACTATAAAAAAATATAAAAATATACAATGCTACGGAAATATAAACAAAATGAATGTTTCAAGAGACAATTTTTTCCCCAGAAAATAAAAAATTAGAAAAAAAATTCTTCTTACCCTCCTATAGCTAAAGCACTGTAAATAATAGCAGCCAAGAACTTGTATTCATTGTAATCTCCATGATCCGATTGTGAATTAAACGCAAAAATTTCCTCCAATGCTTCATAGCTGAGAGGAAAAAATTTATAAAATGTTATAAAATTTGAGTAGAACTTTTCTTTGAACAAAAAAAAAACGAGACATACTCTTGATCAGTATTGTTTCCCACCATGAAGATTGCAGCCTGAAAATGAGGTTTGAAAATTTAATTGCAATTTTTTTTTGTGCTTTCGTAAACACCGTGATGAGGATAAGAAGTTCTTACCATATGTTTTTTTTTTGTTGAAAATATATGTGAAACTATCCTTATCAAAAATAATTCACAAAAATTCAAGTGATGGTAAGAAGTGAGGTAAGTAAGCAGTATTCTTAGGATATATAAAGGAAGAAAACCGAAAAAAAAGGAGGAAACGTCATCAACGCTAACAAATTCCATGAAACGATCAAAACAACGATAATCCACAGAAGTACTTAAAAATTACCATGAGAAAAAATTTGGGTATGTAGAAAAAATTCTCACGATCATACTATTATGTTCTCTGAATTCTTAGTAGATTTTTGATGGGAACCAAGAGAAAAAAGACGGATGGAGATCAAAATCTTTGTAGAAATGTGAAATTTTGCTACGAATCTTTCTGGAAAAAATGGGAAAAATTTCAAATAAGTTAGAAAAGTGAGTGGAAGGGAAAACACGGTGAAGTTGAGACAACAACAACAAACTTCTTTGGAAAGGAGGAGTTAAAGGATTCGAAACATACTTAAATGAAAAAAAAAATCCTTAGCTTCTCACTTCAAGCAAATCTGCTTAATTTCCTTCCAGTTCCGTTAGTGGCTTATTCAGGACAACAGCTGCTTGGTTTGTATAAAATAGGAAGAGAATAAAATGTGTCGAGAGGCTATGGGAATATGGATTATTTCTGGACACATATGTTTCGGTGCTACTGGATTCGATTCTATGGATGTGTAGAAGAAAAGAAAAAAAAAACATATATAAAACTTTATAAAACTTAAGTGAAATTCCCGTGAGCTCTACTTCTTTTCTTTTTCGTTTTATGGCACACCTATGAGTGTTTTAAAATAAGTAAATAAATAAATAAATAAATAGAGTAAAATTGAATGCGTGTGAGCAACTGTTAGTGAAATTAAAATATGCGTAATCATAGAGAAATGAAGTCAACAATATAATTAATGCCTCAGAGGCGTATATTAAATTACAATTTAAGCTGAAGTCGAATGAAGCTGTAATAGCAGATTTCGATTTTACTACTATGAAAAAAAACTCTAGGCTGTCATTTTCTGGATACAGGCATAGGTGAAAAAAAAAGCCACTAGACCTAAATAAGTATTTCTACAGTACGAAAATTTTCAACGTAATTGAAAATTTATCTGGATAGAACTAGAATCTTATCAAAAGAAAAACTCAGATGAAATCAAATAAAAGATTTTAGCAGAAGAAATTGTGTGAAACAGTTAATATACAGTTTTTTGTTTACTTGAATACCTTTGAAAAATTTCCTTGAATCAATTATTACTCCTGATTTCGATTATTATTCGTAGTAATAAAGTTTTTTTCTCTCTTAGAAGGGAAAAAAGTGAAAAAAGAAAAGATGGCATAAAATGCGGGCAAAAAAAAAACCTCTTAGGAAATCCCTAAATTTGTTATCAACGAATACAGGAATATGATGAGTCCTGAGCGGATCCTGATTTGCTCCATTCGCTCAAAATATTTGTTTATCAGGAAAATATCAAGTTTCTACATAGATTCATCAGGATGATTAATGTGTCCAGGATTTTTTTTTGGATACGTAATAACAAGGAAAATGACGAAAAAAAACGATACAAAAGGTTTAATGACTGCAAATAACAACGTTTCTAACATTTTCAACATCAAAACATCGTTAACTAGCAATTTCAATCGAATAGGGGATTTTGAGGACAATATTCTTAAGGATTTTCGAGTGACTAATGAGATGAAGGGAAATGAGCAGGAGCTGTGATTTTCGGATAATCTGTTACATGTCTCGTTTTGTTTACATCCATTCCATTCGACTGAGCTAACGGATGTATCCATGTATCCACCACTAGGAGAACCCACTTAAGTAAAGTAGGTGCTTCAAAAACAGGGAAAAATACGTGTTCAACAATCCGAATTCCCGAAAAAAAACCTGGATTGCATTCGGAAAGTTATTTAAATCAAATAAAAATCAAATAAAAAATAAAATCAAAATCGTATATTGTTAGACATTTGATGATAATAATTCTTAGCAGTATTAAAATGAAAATCAGTAGAGGAGCGATTATTTTGAAAAAGTTCAAAGAGATCTCTAGTGTGAATTATTGCGATTCTCACAAGATGCACTCTACAGTACTCAATAATCTTTGGGAGATATTTTCCCAAGGAATTCCTTTAGGAAAAGGACAACCTTTCCCTTAACTTGCAGGAAAAAAACTTGAAAAAGAAGAGTGGGACCATTTTTATTCAGCTTTTTGAGAATAAAGCTCTTTTTTTATGAATAAATTGCAAAAAAATCTCTAAAAAAAGAGTGCTTTCTTGCTGAGATGAACGTTGAGGACTCTGACGAAAGAAGTCGAAATAAGAATGTTCGGTCTCCGAAAGTGCACGGATTAGAAATGAGTAGTTAAAACTCTCTGACCTACCAACTGTTTCGGATGCGCCAACGTTGTTTTCACCGGAATTTGGAATCTTTGAGGTTTTACGAACACGCGCAGCCTTACAATGACTTGCGGGGGCGGACCGATGTGTCAAAGTGTTTTTATTCACCCACACAAAAACAAACGTATTGATATCGGAGGGATGAAGGTCTTGATTGGTACTGGTGCGATTCCGATCCACATCGATCGTGCAGTTACAGTGAACCTCTTACCGACTGCACAACACCTTCCCCAAAATCTTAACGATAATTTTGAATTTATTTCAATTTATTCATCGCTACATTCTTTTTCTGTCTTTTCATTGTGAATTTATTGTATTTGTTTTGTATTTCTTTTTGATACATCCTTTTTAGCCCTTCACTGAACGTAATAAGTAAACAAATAAATAAACATTAAGCCTTTGCACTCTTCAGCCTAGTCAGGCACATGGAACGGTAGCAAATCCAGCAATTTTTCATTACAAATGCTATCCTTATCCTGAGTCATATAATTTATAAAGCAGAAAACACAATTATTGAAATATTATTTATTTGTTGTAAACACCATTATTAACCAATTTAAGTTTATAAAATAGTAACAAAAAAATGCTTATATTTTGAAATTCCTTAAAGTGTGGTATTTTTGGATGTACTCACACACATGGATTCGACGCTTCCCAGGACAACTATCACAAAACTTGCTTGCCTCGCGTCATTTTCTCTTTTCTTCTCGGTTTGAACATACAGAACAGTCTGGTTTCTTTCCTTTTCGAAATATATGAAGTAGAAAAAGAAAATAAGCAAAGAAAAGTAAAAATGCACTGCAGAAGACCGCAGGAATGAGCGACTTTTATTTTTTTTCTAATCTGGAAATGCCCAAATAAGCTGAAAAAACGTGTTGCCGCTATGGAGACAGTGGATTTAAAGTACATATTTTGGATTTCGCACGGACGAGGAGAACGGAGTGCAAAGAGTTAAAGAAAAGGAGGAGTCATAGGCTGGATGAGGTGAGACTGACATTCTAGTCAGGATCACAGGCACCACAAGCATATCTCTTAAAAAGGAGGAATGAATTTAAATGATAATCAGAAGAAAATAAAGGAAAAGTCGCAAAATATCCGAATATCTTTGTGAAATAGAGAAAATGAGTGAAAATTCCTCGAAAAAAAAGGAGTCAGATCCAGGATGAGCTGAGACTCGCATTGTAGTCACGATCACAGGCACTATAAGCAATTCACGTCATTTATTTTTATGGAAAAACTTCTTATTCCTTCAAATACAACAATATTACAAAGAAATCCTTGATTTGAAAAAATCAAATGAAAATTGGGATAGATCTAATCGGATACAACTCGTCTTTTCCCTGGAGAGGAGTGATAGCCGGAAGAAAAAAACTCTTCCACATCAAAAAAGGTTTACCTTCAAGAATTTATGGAGAGCATTTCTCTACAAAATTCTCAGGATACCAGCCATATGTGTGGGCGATTTCAAGTAATTCTCAATTGAAGTAATCTGTATATACGTAATGAATAGGTCCAGAAAAAGAGAAACGCTTAATATCTCATTCAGATCGTTAACGAGCAAAAGAACTCTGTAAACCTTCCATTCTGGAACAATTACCGGATAAAATTTTAAGGCGTTTAACATAAAATGTGCGTTTTTTTAGTATTTCAACAAACGATAGTTATGGAAAACCCTGAAAAAAATCCATGCAAAATCCACGTTTCTTTGCTTTCTCAGTGAAGAAATTGATTTTATTTACCTATACTCTGGATTTATCCATTGTTTCTAATGGGTTTGAGATTGTTTCAGGAGTTCATTTGACTTTTTACGACATACATATGAAAGGTAAAAAGGATATAATTTAAGGCAAATATTTTGAAATTGATTTGTTTTCAAAAACAAATAAATAAATAATAATAAATTAAAAAAACAAACAAGTAATAATGAATTTTCTTATTTTTGCTTATTTTTATTTGTTTCGATGAGAAGAGTTCATCAAAACATTTGTTAACAAATTACAATATAGTGAAGTCGCTTTACTCTAACCAAAGTAAGGAGAGCTATAAATTTCGGGTAAAATTTCTACAAAAAAAATCGTATCTAAAAATCTAAAGATTGTAAAAAAATGTCGGAAAGCCTTGAAAGGAAGCAGGAAGGATTTTTCAGAGGACTTTTTCTTGCATTTCTCTATCTAGCTCCAATAAACGTCATCTACAATAGAAAACAAAAGAATCATTGAAATGGAACACTTTTATTGGCTTGCACAAAGGAATTTTGAGAAGCAAAAGTAAAGCAAAATGTGAAAAAACCGAAAAAAGAGACATGGAAGAAAATATTGGATGTCCTCATTTTTAAAAAAAAAATGTGTTGACGTCTGTTTAATAGATTTCATGGTGATTGACGAATATGAAAGACAAATTAGGAATCATTACGTTATGAAATTTATGAAAACAAACAAAAAATTACCTCTTGGGTCCTTGTATATTTTTTCTTATTTCTAAAATAAAAAAAATTTATTAGTACAAATCGAGAACCAATCGAGGATCGAGGTAATTACGTTCATCGTTATCAACATCTAACTACGAGTAAGAGTAAAAGTAAGATTTCTTTGCCCGTTCTCCAGAAAAACAGCGGTTGCGACGACAAAAAGTCGCTGATGAGGTTTACGAGGTCATCGAAATTTTTAAAAAGCTTTTTTTTTCTCACGAAAATGCTGCTTTAGGGCCCAGGACAAGTGAAAATGGAATGCCGGGAACGTCTGTGGTAATAGGAAGGGTGGAGCAGAGTCGTAGAGCCTAGACTCTCCAGAAATTCGCACTCCACCTAGTGTCCAAAAAAAAATGACAGGACATAAACTTCGTAATTACATCAAATTATCTTCTTTCTTATGCAAATGAATACGAAAACTCTTTTTTGAACACTTTTCAACTGCATTACATTTTCGAAAGAGGAAAGACAAAAAATTTTATACACAAAGAATTTTCTTCTTTTCAAGAATAAATTCTAACATAAATATTTAATTTCGTGGAAGAGGAACTCATTGAAAATTTTCAGGCCTAAATGAAATATGAAATTTAATAGGAAATGATAGTATTAAATGTTGCATAACTGCTTTTTTTTCATAATTTAGATATATTAAGATTGTCCTGTTCGTGAAATTTTCACATTTTCACATTTTTCATTTAATGAATAAATTCATGAATTTTATAGACTAGTAATACTTCATAAAGTGCAAATTTCCCATTAGCTGTACTCAACACCTAAAAAAGAAAGAACTATGTAGATTTGCGATTCTCACGGAAAGCATTAGAGCTCTACTTGCGCAGAAGAATTTTATTGCTGAAAAAAAAGAACGAATTTACCACTCTATTACATTTTATTCTACAGGAATTTTTAATTTTTTAAAAATAAAATTTGATAGTTCATTTAATATTTGGTAGTTTCTTTAATTTCCAACGATTAATGTAGAAATTTTTTCCCGCGAAAGGGATCCATTGGAACATTTTGTCTCTGTACAGGATGGAAAAAAATCGAGTCCACTGGAATCTGTTGGATTTTATGCAACCAAATATAATAATGTGAGAGAATGCGGCTCCCCCCATTATGTACAATGAGGAATGGAATGAGTGCAGAAAAAAGTCAATAACTGCTATTAATCCGGTTTACATTATGTAAATAAGAGAATTTCGGCTGGATACTAGTAAGTATCAAATATTCCTAGCGAATAATGTTTGTAATCATCGAAATCGATCAATTTATCCACCGTATTCAGCGGTAAATGAGCTCATCACTGCATACTATCAACACATACATATTACGTACTTAGCTCGTCACTAACTTGGATTGGAACGCAGACCTCATATTTACCTCCTCAGCAACTCAATCGGAATTCCAACATTCTGTTATCGGCTAATGGACGCTATCAAAAATTTTCATATCCAGAAAATCGAAGAAGAAGTCACGATCACTAAATGATCATTTTCAGTTGAGGACTTTATTCATATGTATTTCACGTGTAACAAAGCAGGACCCTCATATCACACCTGTAACCGAGAAAAAGAAAAAAAATCAAAGATAAGAATAAAGTTAAAAAAGGCAGAATATCACGAAATTGACGACCGATTTTGGGATTTTTCCTGGAATAGATACAGGAAGAAATGAGGTTAACGTGTATGAACGTTAACACGGCCAATTCTAGCTAACATTCCAGAAAAAAAACGTGTATGGTAGCCCTATGGGTCTTCGTCTCCCAACTATGCAACTTATTACGCGTTAGAAAGCGGGCAACTCCATCGAGAAATCCGACTTCAACAATACACAAAAATATAAATTAAATGGGTCCGTGTATATGAGTTTGATTCCTATTTGTTTGACGTGATCCTGGTTCTACTAAATGGAATCAGATGTTTGAGTATACCCCCAGGGCACGTGCGAGTCATATAACTTGCAAATTTATATGGCCAAAGTTATCCAGATATTTATCCAGATGTTGCAAAAATAAGCTGTTGTCCAGCAAACCGCCAAAGGTCACACGAATCGAGTTAAACATCCAGCGGGAGTATGAAATCCTTGGTAACATCGCTTCGTTTCATTAGGCGCAACTGACGGATATTGTTGATTTACCGGGATCGCTCGGTCTGGATGAGGAGTTCACGCGAGACATGAAGTTACGCGTGAACTCCTCACCAACACCTAATCCTAACTGACTATGGAACACTGGCGAATGGATGGATTCTGTGCGGGAAGTAGATCAAAAAGGTTGGGCACAGCTATAATTAACGAGGACACGCCGTTAGGAAAATCCTGGTAACCTCGTTAAGTGATAACACTAAGCCGTCGATTGAGTCAAATAACTCCAATAACTCAAGCAAGCAGCAGAAGGTGTCTGATCCGCACAATTATGGACTTGTTACGGATGATCTTCGCTTGTTCTGTCCAACAATCCTCAAATCCTCACTTTTTGAAACCTCGACATTGTGAACTGGATTTATGTTTTCTTGTTTTGCCACTGAGATTTTGGGGAAATTTATTTTTATCCTGTCGTTTCGACAACTTCGTCTTAATCGGAGACCTAAGAATTGTTGAAGGTTTTCCGCGACGAAGTCCTCACTTTTTATGGACAACATCGCTGCACAGTTTATGGATATGTAAATTTTATTCGTCTTGGGTGATAATCCGTAAAAAAAGAGTTCCCCACCTCCTCTACTCGCTGAGACTGCCCATTTTGTTCTCCTGTTTGGAGTTCTTGCGTGGTGTACTTGGAAGAATATCGAGGATTGAGGAAAGAGGAGAAGATTGATGAGATATGTGTTCCACCAAAAAACTTTGGATCATTTCTAGCCGTTTGATGAAGAGAAATTTAGTGCAGATGTTCGATTGTCCCCGAATTTCGGCATTACACAATTGATTGATTTGATTGATTTGCTTGAGCTCTAGCCAAGATAAGTGTTGATTTTTTTTATTAACTAACTGCTAACAGTTTCAACGTTATCGCCTTCGTCAGATCCTGGAAAAATCAGGAGCGATCAGACTTATCCTCTCAAGTGCCTCATCACCCTACAGATGCTTACGGTAGAGTGATGAGGCACTTGGGAGGATAAGTCATTGATGCAAATCAATCAAAGGGAAGGGGACGTTGTCGAGGGCAACAGACAAAGTTTTAGCAAAACCTCGTTTGCAAAAATAAGAAAGTATGAATCCTGCCCTCGTTCTATTAATTGTAATAAGTTGCATCGTTGTGAAAAAGGAACAACATGTGGTTGTTTCAAGGACTTTTTTCCGGATTATTAGGGGGAAATAAGCATGATGACGCTCATACTACTATTCGTAAACTACAATTCCATCCCATATCTATTCATGGATAAATCCCGACAATTTTTTCGTCAATTTTGAACCGACGCACTCGTTAATGACAGACTTGAAGCGTCAACCGACAGACTCATCAATTTTTTTTTTTGATACGTCACCCTTAATCGGCTTTAGTAAATAACAGGGAAGTAGATAGGAGTAAAATCCCCGATAGAGTGTGTGGTTATATGCAGGAAATGCTTACGGTTAGTCATCCAGCCTCGATCACGGAAGAAAAACAAACAAGTAACGGCGACTACTACTACAATTATATACTTTCGTAGATGAGAAAAAGGGTCCTCTATTTCATTTGTACTCATAAAATGCAAATACAAAATATGCTAACATAAAATACAACATATCAAAAACGATACCGTAGACAGGTGTATAGTTCCTTCTACTAACAATAGTAAAAAAATTAAATTGAATAATGAGCATCTATTGAATATATTTGTTGGTATTTTTATAACCTTTATTTAATTTGTACATCAATTACTTCCCTCAACAAAACTTATGAAGTGGATAAAGGATAAAGTGTGTGGATTGATCAATCCGCTTGGGATGCGCCACCACATTCACTTAAATTCAGAATCGTTTGAAGTTTCACGAACGTGTAACCGACCTATGGAGTGATTTGCGGCAGCTAGCCGATGAGTCAAGTCAGCGTTTTTTTTTCTAATTTTTATTTTCTTCTGAACATTCTTCGGAACAAATCTGGTTACCAATTTATCGATTTCGGAAGGATGAAAGGCATGGCTGACTCTAAGGCGGATTCGAACCACCGATCGATCACCAAAACAAAGCAGGACCCCTTACCGACTGCGCTACACCCCATCTAGCAGAAAATTAACGAATAAAAAAGGTATACGAGAAGAATAACACGAACAGAAGCAGCAGAAACCATCTATGTATGTTTCAAAATACTTAGCGGTGGGCATGATTAATATATTTTATATAAAGATATATTACAGTAAAAAGTTGTTGAATAATTACTATTCTTGAATCCCTAGGAAAAAATAAGTAAAAATAGTGGATGACGTCTCAGTTGCGTATATTCAGAAATTAGAACGAGGCGAAAAGAGAGGGTATTCGTCGAAAAGCAAAAGAATAACTGGTAATTTATTCAAAAGCACTAATAATACACTATTTATTCACAACAAAACTTCTCTGTTTGTTAAGTGTTTTCTGGATCCCTGGATAAATCTAATTTCTCAATATAATTTGGAATAATTTACATAAACATAGAGCAGTGTCTTCGTTTCGAAGAAATGGACGGACTAATTTATAATTTAGAGGCGATGCATTTCGGAAGAATTCCGGCTTGATCTTTTTTTTATTTTCCATGCATAGTGTGAAATTAAATAAATTCTTTGGTGACATCATTTTTATGGTGAAATTGTTGGTTTGTGCATTTGCACTATTTTATTCTTCGAATTGTTTTCGTCACGTCATGCGAGATCGGCCAGATGTACATAGAAGAAGCACGCCAAAGTCGTTCATTTCAATAAATAAATAAATAAATAAATAATTATTATACAAATAAATAAACAAAAGATAACTAAACCATAGAAATAGCATAGGATTATATGCTAATAAATTAATAAATACATAAATATGTAAAAGTAGATAATTAAACTATAGAATTAACATTTTGTTAGATATTATAAAGTTGAACAAAATAAACTAGAGAAAGAAGTTAAATAGAATTAATATTAAATTAATAGGTGTAAAAGGAAAAAGAGAATAAAATAAAAAAAATAAAATAGAGAATAAAATATAATATAGCAATAAAGGAAAAAAGAAATAATAGATAAAAAGAAAATAATTTTGTGGTTGATGAGGGTGAAACCTCACAATACAATCGATGGGACTAATCAGTGACATTTTATATGAAATAATGTAATTACTAGTAAAGTATTATAGTAGTATTAATATTACTTGTAACTACTAGTAAAGTAATTTTATCGTATGCCTTGTGCAAATCTGATCAATTTAAGCGTCAATAACATCCTTAAGTGATTGATCAAATAAACAATACCTTAGTTTGAGGAAGTTATTGATCTATGGATTGATCTCATCGATCACTATAATTCTATACGCAAAAACGAAGGGTTAAACATAACTGAGTGTGTGGTGAACCATTTTCGTATTATACATAATAATTAAATGGACTATTATCTCTTTTATATAGATATAATATAAAATTTTTTAAAAATAAGTAATAGTGATATAAAGAATCCCCTTTACAAAAGGATTGGAATGCGTTGAACAAAAAGATGAAGAAAGAAAAAAAACTTCGAAATCCACGACATGAACTAAAAAGGATATTCGATTGACGGTGAACATTCTCAACGAAGTGAGCACAAAACGAGTTCGAATGAATAGAGTGAAAACAGGACGTGAAGCAGAGAAAGGACATGATTTATGGATGACGTTATGGTTATGGATGACGATGTATCGCAATAATTCGGTTGAATAAATCTGATGACTACTGTAGGTACTATATGTATAAGTTAGTTGTAATTTCATTGATTACCGACTATTACTGTGATACACATTATAGAAACGAATATTAACGTAAAAACGTAATAATTAATTTCACTATCCTCGAATCCTTATGACAAGTAAGGGATAATGGAAATATAATACTTTTTATATTTGATAGAAATCATTATTATAAAGTCATTATAAAATATATAATGTTTGAATATGTAATAATATAAATAATAGTAATAATAATAATAATAATATAAATATATATTCTCATGAATTCTAGATATTATGTAAACGTTTTAGAATTTTGAACATCTTGGGAAAGTTCTTGCCGAAACAATGGGGTATTCGCCGGAAACATTTTCTCCTAATTCTACGACTATTTTCACCTCAATTTTCTCCAGAATTTTCACTTGAGGAGGAGGAAGAGGAAAAAAAAAAGACGTTGTAGACAACACTGATCATGGCAGCCAGTCGCAAATTGGACGACATCCACGTAAAAACAGACATCACTATATGCTAATTTTTGAACAAACACTTCTTCTTTTTGATGCATAATAGACTGCCAGAAAGGAGTTTTTTTTTGTGGATCCACGGGTTTGATGACATAGTAGTGGAAACAAAAAACAAAACAAAAAAAATATTTTCATGTTACATAATACATCCATGAATATTTTGTTTATGGATGTTGAGTGAAGTAAGAGACACAATGATGATTAGATGCCATCTATTGAAAACATTGCTCACTAATCTCTGATAAAATGCTACGGAACAGACAACGTCAACATATCATACATATATTTCTATAGAGATTAAGAAAGAAATAAATCTTGGTGAATAAAAAAATAATTCGTCACAACGATACAAATGAGAACAATAAAAATATTGAAAATCCTCCGGAAAATAAAGAATTTGAGCGGCTAATGAAGTTTGTGATAATTTGCGATGTTGTAATTGTCGATCGCAAAGACAAATATAATTTAGAAATACAAAAAAAAACAATATCTCTGGAGAAATACTGGTTTTTTTTTCTGGTGAGCAATTTTTAGGATTAAAAAAACCTCTTAATTGATTAAGTAACAGTGTCTGAGTAGCTGTAATAATTACCAAAAGGTAAATTACGCATTTATTTTGCATTTTTATTCTTTTCTTCTTATAACTTTTTTCCATACTAGAGTAATTTTAAATTTAAACTTGTATTAACTTCACTTTTTTTCTTGAGACAAACAATACTTTTGAACAAGAAAAAAAAACAGACGCAATGGTACACCTAAGTGGTCTTTAAAAATTAATTGAATTTAAAAACATCAACACAACATCACAAAAAACTACTATTTCTTTTTTTTAGACAAAAAAATTATGTTTCCCTACTTCTTCGAAAAATGATAACTTCTGCGAACTTCTATGGACTATAGTAATGAAAAATCCTTTAAACTATCTTATGCGAAGAAAATGTTTCGTTTGCACATTAGATCCATAAGTAAAATTTAAGGAAAAATCGTTCACTCAAAACCAGTGGGATGTACACAAATTAAGTCAAAAAGAGAAGAAATGCAATTTTTTTCGTTCTATGTTTACCGCAGTAATGATGCTTTGTTCGTCTCTGTAAATAGCAATGTTAGAAGCTATTGAAAATAAACGTGCTCTTAAGAGATCCATGGTATTTAGCTATTTGAGATTTCCCATAGGGAATCTACAATTTGTGGATTTCTTCCCCGAATAAATAGCTATAAGCAATTCTAACTCAATTACTGGACTATATTATCGTGCGATGCGAATGTCGGCATCCTCGACGAGGAATGTCGTCCTTGAGCTGTCGTCCTCAGCCGAGCCGATCTTCGTGAAGAGGTTGCACAGAATCAATCCATTCGCCATTATTCCATACGCAGCGAAACTTGGCGTGATCCGTATGGCGACCGCATGTACTCAGGTTCTCCTATATACCTCAGTTCAAAACCTCCGCGTTCGTCCAGTTGGGCTTCTCCAACTTGTGCTCGACGGATTCCTTCAAATACGCTAAGCCGAGCAAGGAGGTCTGGTGGCAGAATCCTCAGAATGTGACCAATGAGGCGAAGATAATTTTTTTATAGCCACTTTTGGTGAGGTAGAGAGACGTTGATGCTTATAAAGAGAGACAGACGTTGATGACGAGAGACGTCTGCCGATATACCACATCAAATTCCGCGTAAAGATGTTCATTGTGACATTTTCTGGATCAGAAGTAGCCAATTAACTAGTTTTTTTTTTTTTTTTTTTTTTTTTTTTTTTTTTTTGTTTGTGTGGAAATTTTTTTTTTTTTTTTTAAAAAATGGGAGAAAAGAGGGAAAAAATTTTTTTAAATTTTTTTTTTTTTTTTTAAATTAAAAAAAAAAAAATTTAAAAAATTTTTTTTTGGTATTGTTTTTTTTTTTTTTTTTTTTTTTTTATTAATCTGGGGGTTTTTTTTTTTTTTTTATGAAGGAAGAAGAAAATAAATCAAAAAGTTTAAAAACCCCCCCCCCTCTTTTTTTTTTTTTTTGGGGGGGGAGGGGGGAACAACCTCTTTTTTTTTATTTTTATTATTATTTTTTTCCTACTTAAGATATATTGTGTTTTAAAGGTTGGTGAAGAGTGATGGTGTGAACAGGATGAACACTGATGAACCGTTCCTCGCATGATGTTATCGATAGCAAAATTAAACAGAAAGAAACCAGCCACTGCCCCTTATCTTACTCCAGTTATTACCTCAAGCGATGAGTAATGGTCGGCTGTTGAAGATTGTTTTTGTCTTCAAGCAGATGAATGAACTTTCCTAGTTCTTCAACGGGGCGAAGCGCATTGGCTATTCCAGAAAGGATTCAATTCAGTTCCGTGCATTGCACTTTCTGCACGCAAACACTTTTTGCACTATTGCAGTGAAATTAATGTGGACTAGATTTAGAAGGAAGGCATCACGAAACTGGAGTAATTGGGACGTCTGTAGGAGTAATGTAGAGCTCAAGGAACAGCGAATGATCGTGGCACCGCCCAACTCCTCCTAGTTGTTCTGAAAAACGGCAATAGGAACCGTCGTTTAGTTCTTAGAGATGCTTAAGAAGGCTGAGCCATTGCGCACGCATCACGCCCACCAGCGAGCGGTCGGAGATCAATGAGATC